>NW_018408743.1:257763-443466 GCF_002113885.1 Mizuhopecten yessoensis | reverse complement strand
TAATTTAAAAAAGATCGGTCAAATACTTTTGGAGTGAGGTGGTTCACATACATGTGTTTTTTTTTTAGATCATCCCGCATTTTTGTCTATCGACGCCCACCACAATACTCTGAACCACGCGTTACATCGCGTTTAGAAATAGAAAAATATACCCCAAAAACGAGACATCAATTACTATGATACCACAGATTTTATCAATTAAAAGTAATACAATCAGCTTATTACAATGGGATAAACAAAAGACCTAAGAACACTTATCGAGATTGGTTTGTTTTCACACCAACTTCTGCATCTAACGAAGCGGTATCGACGCCATCTTGCTTTGTCAAAATTGAGATAGGTGGCGCTCGCTATCTGCTCCGGAATCAGGGGGAGGTAAGTCTAGATTGACGTGTCATAAAATTGGTAAGGCAGAGAAGGAGTTGCTAATCCCCTTCACTATACGTCCCTGGTATGAACATAGACCAATCTTGTACCAGCGAGGGTAACTTATCAATACGTTTGATATCGCTCTGTTGCCGGTAAACAAGTGTTGTAGTTGTCATTATATATCGCTCACATGTAGTAATGTACATCTAGGTGGTGCAACTTCTTTAGTGCGAATTAAACAAATAAGGTACTCTTTGTTTAGCGTGAGATGATTTATTGAAGTAATATCGTAAATTTGTTTAAGCATTTTGAAATCGTTTTTCACTTATGGTGTAGCTTTACATAACACATAGCATGAATAGAAAGTCGTGCATGAAACAGTTATACTAAATATGCAGTGTGTCATGTGTCAACAACGAAAAATAAATAGTATAGGATTTATAAAATACTGTATATGACGCACTCCTTTCTATCTGATATTGATAAATCAGGTCACCCGAATATCTCCCTTAACTAATATGATTGCCTCAGTTATCCTAGAATTTCTATCTGATATTAGTAAATCAAGTCACTCTTGTATCTCCCCTTCATAATAAGGTTTCTACAGTTAACCCTTGTATCTTTATCTAATAATAGTGAATCAGGTCACCCCAGTATCTCCTCTGACTTACTTGATTGATACACGAAACCTAAGTTTATATTTCTAATATTGGTGCATCAGGTCACCCAGTATTTCCTCTAACTACAGTTATACTCCAATGCCAAATGTCATAACAAAGGGTGTAATCACCATGGCTGTGTCCTAAGTTCATCTTTGTAATAAATACAGGTCATATACCTTCTGTGTAATTTGGTAAAAACAGGTCGTCCTCACATCTTATATAACTTCTATGGTTACAACAGGCCTCCTATGTTTCTCTTTCATCATTTTTCCACTTGACATCCATGCTCGACATACATAAACGGATGTACAGGTCAGTCTGTGTCTCTATGATGTGGTTACTCTAGGTAGCTAATGACACGACACAAGTATTTGAGAAAAGACCTTTAACTGCTACACATTCACAAACTCCTGTATATACATATGAAATACCACACACATGTGATCAGTTGACGTCTCCTTGATTGCACGAGCTCATTGCGCGTATGGATATATATTTCACTAGGGCGAATGAAATATATCCGTTCGCGAATAAAAGAGTTCAATCTTAGCCGTCAGATGGAGACACGTGTGGTATTACTTTTTATTTCTACCTACTATTGATTTTTGCTTGAATTTCATAATTTCTGAAAAACATTACTTAGCATTTATTGACTACCCGGAATTAGTTTTCAATTTGCTTCCCAGAAACTGGAATGTAATTTGTATGGGTATGAACATAGACCAATCAAATCGCTTCAAACTGAAAAGTTACTTTTGCTATGGTGTAATGTAATGCAATGACAGGGTAGTCATATTATAAAAAAAAAAAACATATTGAAAAAAACATGTCCTGTACAGGGCAAGTCTCTGATGGCAAAGATCTGTCATCACATAACGAGATAATTAAATTGATATACCGAGACTTTTATACTAAATATCACCCTTTTATTTGTTCACTTATGTGCACATTGCTTGTTAAATCTATGATAGTGATTGCAAGCCTTTGTTGTTTGTTTTCACAATTATAACCATTACTATTATCCATATGTTGTAAAGCGCCTTAGAGTAATTTTACAAGTTATATAGGGCGCTATATAAATGTTGCATATTATTATTATTATTATTATAAAATATATTCTTACGATATTTCTCCATGCTAGCATGTTTCTCATATACAGTTATACAGATTTATAAAAATTAAATAGTTTCCCCCTTTGGTTAATACATTTACCTGCATCAAATTTGTAATGCTCGTACAACATATGAGATGACGTTTTGTTGCATACCACGAAAAGGTAGCCCCTCCAATCCTTTGATTTTGGCTCTACTCTCTGATGCAGTGAATATAAAAAAAATCTGAGCATATCTTGGCACTTTTTTTATAAACATGTATGGACATTAGACTATGTATCTAGAAACAAAATGAAAAGGTTCGAGTAACTTTGACCTCGTCTGACCTTCATTTAAGATGCATAAATAAAGGTATCTGAAACATATTTCTGACACTTTTTTTATATATGAACACCGCACTTAAAATGTAGGTTTATCATTAGAACTGCCTGAGGCCCTTACCAAAATGACAAGACTGATTACCTATGACCTATGACCTTGACCTAAAGTACAGAGATGTCAATGATATATAACACCTAAAAGGTTCAAGTTGAAATATCATAATAGGCATGCATGAACATCATGGTTAATTGTTACAACTTAATACCAAACTTTAAAATTCTTTCACATATAAACTTGTATAGACTGTCCGTAGGTCTCGAACCCACGACCAAGTGGTGGGAGGGCTATTGGTAGCAGATTGTCTGACGCCTTAACAACTTGGCCACCGCGGCCTCCATTCCGCTTTAACTCAAAATGTAGTCATAACTGCTTAAATAGAAAAAAAAAATCTTCAAATATTAACAAAGACTTTTTTTATTCAATGACCTTCACTCGATGTCTGATGGATTATATTTGAATATTGCTGTACAAAAGACACTGTTAGTGTTTCTCCGTCGATTACAAAATCCAAAAGTGTGCACGTTATGTCTGATTATAAATATGAAATAGTTATATAATACTTCCAGACTTGCACGTTCATCATTCTCAATCACTAAAGAAGATTATGTTCAGTACAACTGGCAAGGATCACAATTTTGTTCATTAAGGACTAATCATGATATTTCATCACCTAGATGTAACAAATACAAAATATAGTTTATCAAAACCAATACCAAACATAACGAGTGTCAGTTTGTTAATTTGCGTATCATTATAAAAAAACGTACACTGTGTATCAGAAATTTATATAATATAAATCTCTAAATATGATTTTACACAGAATCAAAGACTCTACCTTGCTGACGTGATACAACGGACTATGAGGTAATTATTATCCATATTAATATGCACTTCTCAATACTTTCTACTCATTATTTTGTGTTTTGTCTTGGATAGTTGGTCCTATTTAATTGTATGAAAATATTTAAAATCATGTTTTAATCATCATTGCATACAGTGTAAATTGTTCGGTTTGAAATATTCCAATCATTGATATCGGTTAATATGTATTAATTAATACATTTCAATATTATCCAATAAATTTTGTAAGACTACAAATAGTACCTTTATACCACACGTAGATAAGTCTGGTCAAAACATGGGGGAATTAAGTAAACTACAAGTTTAGCTTTAATATAGTGCACTTCACGTATTAACGTAGTCCACTCCCAGTGCACTACGTTAATACGTGAAGTGCACTATATTAAAGCCATAGTTTACACCAAACACTGTATACGGAAAGGAATATAAGTATTCCAGGGACAACACATTCTAAAATATTTGGTAAACTTTTTTCATCAAAATGTAGAAATTGTTATGATGAATTTTAATCATTGCACAAGACAATTTTACCGAAAAAATGTTTTGTTCGCTTATCTTGGTTCAATCAATATAAAAATTATCAGAACCTTTTTTTTATTTGTTTTATTTTCTTATACACCACCTGGCTTTCATTGAATCCGTAAAAGTAAAAATTTCGACTTTCTTACGTCAGAAAGTTAAACAATTAAAAGAAGACTATTCAGCAATGCACATTGTCAGAGAGAAAAGTATTTTTATCCATGTCGATTCGTTCTTTCGTAAATAATTACACATGTCATTTTAATCTGAGATAAGAAACAAAAACTTCCCTGCACAATTACATGAGCTAATGATAACAGCGACAGTGCTAAACATAGCATGGTAAACAACTTGTGTTGTAAAATACAATTTTTTCAAAATGTTTTGTTTGAATTGAGAAATAGACCCGTGACATTGAATATTTAGTTCAAACTACGACAAAAAGGATTTTTTTCAATGGATAAAATTGGGATCTTAAGAACCCGTGCAATGCATTTATGTGAGTTAATTATGCTAGCTAGTCCTGCCATTGACCGTCGAGAACCGGCGTTCAAGGACATAATAATTATATAACATGTTCACTTAACGGTCTGGCGAGTTTACTTTCTTTTCTTTCTCCGTATATGTGGTCTTCCCCGAACACCAACTCTGCTTAAAATCACATGTTTACATAGGTGGCCAGTTGTGATGAAAGTGAGTTATAGTCTATCGCAGAAATGGTGTACAGGTAAATCAACTTCTAATCAGATAATCAATACCTGCTAATAATTGCAAAATGATAATTAATACTTAGAACAGTTTTCAGAATCAGTCATATATACTTATTATGATATATTAGTTAAACTTGTTCTTATTTTCCGATTTCTATGAATTGTGTTTAACTTGTGTGCCTTCAGTTTGATATTATTATCTGTTATGTTTTAATACAAATACTTCCTAGGCTATCATACAGAATGTTTTTTTAACCCAACTTTGTATACATAAAAAAGGGTTTGTAGACAAGGGGATCGGGTATCATCTTACTTATTTCTTTTGGTAGTTGAAATATTAGCTATCATGGTAAAAAAACAATAAAAACTTTAGGGCATAAACATAAATAACAAAGAACACGGGCTCTCACAGTTCGCTGATGACACATCCGTTATTTTAAATGGCACACAATCTTTATATGATATAAATATGCTAAAATATCGGGGTTAAAAGTAAATACTGAAAAAACTAAAATGGGGAACAGCCAAATTTACCTTACTTGGGATTGATTTCTCTGTCAATTCATAACACATGGTTACTGTAAATTTCAACAAAATTATTAGTATTATAGATGGCAAGTTACATCAATGGTCAAGAAGAATTTTAACACCTATAAGGAGAATAACTGTTCTTAAATCTCTTATCATCGCGTAAATAAATCACCTGTTTATATTCTTCCCTACTCCAAGTAAAGACATAATTCATTCATTGAAGATTTTTTTTGTCTGGCAATCACCAGTTGATAGAATAAAACGCTCAACAATTGTTCAAGACTATAGTGAGGGTGGACTCTTTATATATGTACTTAAAACTAGCATTCAATGGGTCACTTTCAGGCTTCTTTCAAGAATACTTCCACTTCATCATTATTTGAAAATAATTAATCAAACAATGTGATTTATGTAATTTATGCCCAGAAAGCAAACAAACTTTAAAACATCTTTTGTAACGGTGTCAAATAACAAATAACTTCTGTCAAGATATACGTAGATGGATATACTTAAAAACTGGCCAAACATTCGAAATAACGGAAGATATTATAATTTTTGGCAAAACTTCTGAATTCCAAAAATCCATTCGAACTAAAATCATCATGATTCATGCAAAATTCTTCATCTACTTTAGCTCCAGAAAGGTTTACTGTTTATATTTATGTTTAATTATGGCTATCTTTTAGTGCTGTATTAAATGTATATTACTGTTATATGTAGGAATAGAAACTGTATTTTATTGCTGACATTAGTATCATTGTGGCTGAAATTAAATAATTTTGTTTTTCATATAATGTAATGTTATTTTTCTTTTTCATATAATGTAAAAAATAATATTTTATTCAATGATTATTTTCAATTACTTACTTCTGTGTTAAATGTGTATTACAGTTATATGTAGGAAATCAAAACTTTTTATCCATTTTATTATTGACTTTAGTATCATATCTACATGAGTTGACATTCTTAGTTGAAACAGGCTATAACTAAACTTCAAAGGATTTCCTATATAAACACTTTCCTTTCAATTCTCCAGAGTTTGTGTTCTGGGAATGAGCCCCGTATATAATCCTAATAAATGGTTGTCTGCCGATCTCCCTATTCTACAAGGAGGTATATTACTATTTAATCAGTCGTGTGGTCTGATTTCGATCTTGGTATATATGACAAGCAGTATATAAACCTGTACTCCATTATTTCTATTCACGCATTTGATCACACAAACTTTTTTTTTTTTTTTTTTATTTTTTTTATTTAATATTTAATAAATTTCTATTTCTTATAAAATTGTAGAAATAAGTCTTGAGGTGTTTTTCATTAAAGGCAGAACTAGTTTTTTTAAAATCACATCTGAAATGGAAACGAGTTCCAATTTTGAACTATTGTTGTCATATTACAAAGAATATTTGCAAAAGTCGCAAAATATGTTTGATCTTTTCATGTTAACATTTTTTTTTCAAATCGCCACTTTTGAATTCACGTCCAATTTTCATCAAACCATGATATGGTTTCCTGTCCCTCTGACGTCATCAAATGTGTAATTTCATTACATAATACACAAATATTATATAATATTATACATATAACAGTGGTATGTCGCAATGAAGACAGGTAGACAAGATGTTAAGGTGGCAACCTCGAAAAAAGTGATTATTTGATTTGGTTAATGTATTCAAGGGCTTAGACTCCAGTTTACACTGAATATCAAAAATACATTGGTGTGGCCTGTTTGATGTTGAAATATAAGTGATGCCCGAATTGAAAAGTAAATATTATTTAAACATTTTAATATTTGATTTTTTTTTCTTTTTTTTTCTATTGATTTTGGTTTATCTTTCTCGCATTTGTCATGGTCATATAAGATTATTGTCCACAGATGAAGGGGACGCACGTGCGATATCTTAGACTTTCATTTTATGGAGATGTCCTAATCTGAACTCGAGTCAATGTTATGGTAACGGTAACGGGCAGACGTGAGGCAGGACTCTTCAGTAAATAAAAGAAGCAAAAAGTTATCACGTATGTAAAACATGTCTTCTATTTCATTTTTTAATTATTTATTTCACAACGATTTTGAACCAAGTGTTCATGTAATGCAATGATCTTCCTTGTGGGTGTCTGGGAGGAAACGGGGATACCTGGAGAAAACCGATTTGGTCGAAGGTGACCCTTTACATTTTGAAGTCACGACAACCAGGGACTCGAACTTAAATCGTCTTAGTGAAAGGCGAGTGTGCTATATATATTCAAATCTTCATATTTCCCCTTGTTTTAAAAACAGTTTCCCTAAAATAACATATTTTCAGATGTCAGAAACAACAGTCTAAAAGATGTGCTACAAATAAAGTTCATATATTTTAACAGAAGTAAATGGCAATTTATTATAGACCGTGCTGATTTTGCCTTACCTCAATAAAACAATGATTTGTATTGCATCTTTGCACTTTTGGTGATGGGTAATGATTAAAAGGGAAAACAAAAATCAAAAGTCGGAAAAAAGTAAATAAAATAATATTGTATTATATTTTGCAGATAAATCATTGTGGCGTTTTTTTTTTCTCTCTCTCTCTCCTAGACGACAGTTGTACTTTAAAAGGTAATATTTGAAATTCGAACCAGTATTGAAAAAAAATTTAAGAATAAAGGAGTACTTTCTTCCAACACGTGAGAATACTTTTCTGTTCTGTCCAACCACAAAACAACATAACAGACGATTTCAAAACCTCAAAATCATCAAAGAAAATTGAATGGCAGCCATATTGATTTAGCCTATCAAAACTACTTATACAAAATATATTCTTAATTTTAAATTAAAATCATAGATGTGATCATTTATCGTGCATCCAAAACGTCACGGGGGCAAAATGCAGGACGATAACAATCAGTTTCATCTCTGAAAATTAGGTCATATTGTTCTGTATTTGATAAAATAATCCTCCAAAGTATGAAACAAAATTTGAAAAAAACCCAATATTTTCTTCAACGAATAACAGAAAAATAAAAGATTTTTTTTTCCAGGCAAAAAGAAACAAAACTGAATTACCTTGTATCCTCAAAGATATATGAATATATTAACAAGTACCTTCAGCTTGTCTTCCTCTGTAACAACACTATAAGCTGTGTTGGAGGACCGCATGCATTGCCTACTCTATTCCGTCTTTGCGTATTGCCGAGTTATCTTCTCTTGGGAGCAGGGATTGATTGTGACGTCACTTGTTTGTGAGAGTAAGGGCATCAATTTTTGAGAAAACGACGTAATTTTCTCACACAAACCAATGACGTAACAATCAATACCTGCTCCCAAGAGAAGATAACTCTGCAATACGCAAAGACGGAATAGACATGTAAAGCGGAGAAATTATTATGGTTATTATGATAGAAATGCTGTTTGCTCAATAATTCAGTACAGGACAAAACGTTTTAGCTTTGTCACTTTACATATAATATTAATCACTACAGGGTAGCTTTCGGCGACCTCCTGGATTAGTGTATTTTAAGTCTTTACAAACATCAGTCGAGGGCTTTAGACTTATCAGGAGATTCTGGCATGTGATCCATGGATTATTTTCCAGTCACGTGACTGAATCAGGCTGGCGTAGGCGAAGGGTAGATGATAGTGCTCCCGGTCCTGACTCCTGTCTGGTTTTGTGTCCGGGAACGGTGTTGATGGCGACTTTCATATCTCTCTCGAACTAATGAATTTGGGTCGAGACCTTGGATATGGGGAGCCCCAATGGGATTGAGATATTTTGCCCATGTGAAAAGATTCCAACTTCTTAACTAAGAGCTTAAATAATCATGATTATATGCATATAGCTACATATTCAATAATTAAGTAATGCTATAATAATATTTTTACAAGTCAGGATAACCAATGTTAATTGTTTGTCAATAACCACAATTCAGATAAGATTATAACAGTTGTTCGTCAATTTGTCCTCGGCGCTATTTGAAGCTAATTTCACAACACTGCATGCGTAATTATATTAAAAATATAGTTCGCAAGGCTATGTAAAGGTGAACTATTTTACAAGTCGATTTCCTATCTTAAGTATTTTCTATTCTACTTATAATTCAAGAACATCGACTGTGATAGAAAAAAAAAACATTCACAGAATGAACGTATAACGGTATTCATGGATGTCATACATTTCAATATATAAATATGACGGCTTCAACGCTCTCCTCAACCTCTAGTGAAAGCACTCAGCGAAGATCCACTCTCACCGTCTCAGGATTAATTTACGTGAATGTACAGATAGGTTAATATTTCCAAGTATAAATCTAATCAGTCTTTAATGTAAAATCTGTAGATGTTATACGCTCACCACATGATAACGATGGTGATTGCAAGTTTGTCAACCCTTAGGCTGGAGATACCTTTCAAAAGCGAAGCCTCGAGGTAAAAAAACGTGCCAGAAAACACTGAAGTGTAAACAAAACCATACATAGATAATAAGAATTTCGACATGCTAAGAGTCCTCTGCTTTATCGATAACACCCATCACGTAAATCTAGATCAAATCCAAATATTGTCATGTTCTCAAAGTGTGAATCGGGGCAGCGTCAACACAACCACAAGGTGCATTACGAGCATATTATAAAAAAATATCTTCACATAGTATAAGAAATCCCTGTGAAATCATGATTGCGTATTAGAAAGCTTGTTAATTATGAACTATCCCCCGAAATAGAAAGATACGTTTTTACATGATGAAATGATTTTTATGAGTCCAAAGTTCTGCGCTGGTCATCTTCAAAGGGTAGACATATAGAATCATTCACCCCCTTGGGGGTGAGATAGGGGAATCTCAACCCGAGGGGGAAGATTCTTAAGTTGCCAAACACGAGGCTTTGCCGAGTGTTTGGCAACTGAAGAATCTTTTCCCGAGGGTTTAGATTCCTCTATCTTACCCACAAGGGGGTGAATGATTCTTTTTCTCTTACCCTGTTCTTCCAATGTGTATCATATACACAATGTAATGACAACGTTACATGCTAAATTCAGGGTTGACGTGTCGTTGATGGATTGTTGACGTGACGTCATTGTATTGTTGAAGTGACGTCACACCATTGTTATGAATAGGGGAATCCCCCCGTCTCAGCCCTAGGGCGGAGACAGATAAATCTAGCACCGGCAAAACGGTAGATACATCTGTCAGGTGTGGGAGAAAGAAGAATATTTCCCTGGCCAGAATAATGGACATCTGACCATGGTCATACGCAGAGAAAATAGCATGCTCGACAATAGTCCACAGCCATGACATGATCATATTATTTACATACCTTTTATACTGTATTATCGTAGAGAGATACGGATTCATGAAAATATGATCATGGACAACATTTTATGCTTGCCATTATGCATATGTTGAGAAATATTCTTTTTCCTTACAGATTTGATCCGAACTTTGTCCGATCTTTTTGTCACTAGAATGAAACCCCTTCCATCGCTGGAACATTACGCCGCTACTTTCCTCCAACACCGAGTCGATAACTTTACTTCATTTGGCCTTTCCGAGAACGTTGACGGCTGATCAGCGGTATTGATTCAGGTCCTCGTTAGCATTGAAGCACATTTGTCGTCTTTCCTAATGCAGTTGTTCATTTAGGTAGCTTGTAACAGAGTTGTTAAATAATTTAAATGATAAGAGTCGGAGAATGTCTGCTCCGGAGCCGAAAGTTTGGCGTGAGGAAAATGGAGAAGGTTCAGTGTGTCATATTGGTATATCTTCCCTACTTCATATTCTAGCAGTTTTCTGACTGATTTTTGACATCTGCACATTTGATGTTAGCGATTAACTTAAAGCCAAGTAAGTTCGTTCATTTGATCGATCTGGATGGTAATTTTCGGCAAATCAGGGTTTCGACGATCTCGCGCACAACGGAGGCAACCTAACAAACATAACAATTTGCTCGTAAATGAGGAATGTGGCTTGACCGGAAAAATGTTTGTACATAATGCTGGTCCAAGTTTAACGTCACCTGTCACTATATTAACAGGAATTACCGAGGGCTAATGGCTCATCAGGTCCAACGTTGCGTTTTCTAGGGGTGGGTATATTATCGAATTTGGGCGAAGGATTTTCATTTTACCTCTTTATCTCTCTGGGGGTAGACATGCTGATAGATTAGGCCATTTACGAACGTAAGTATTGAATCGGTGCATTTGAAAACGAATAACAGAGTTCGAAAGTTAAAACACAAAATTGTAACAGAGAAAATCAAAACCCTACTTTGTGTATCTTTCACCAAGACGGACGAGATTCGACTTATTGTCCTTACATGAAAAAAATGCGGGTTTATCTGCCCGACTACGCTGGCTTTTTCTGGGTCGTCAACAGGTTTCCTCTGATATTTAGACCCAATCCACGCTTCCACGTGCTGTATAAAGTGCACCCCGTAACCTCTACAGCTTTATCCTCTGGCCCTTGAGATGAATTCCTTTTAACTCAATCAATAGCGATTGTAGTCCCGGGTTCGACCACACGGACATGAAAATTTGTTACAGTTGGTGTGTTTGGATCTTGATGTGAAGATTAGTATTAAACGAGTTAAAGATTGAGATCAATACTACATAAAAATGTCAATCCCTAAATGGTAGTAAAATGTACATTTGAATATACATGTACCAGAAGGATGGAAAGCTTTTGCAGTCGAATTCAATCAACGCCAATTAGGTTTCTCGTAGCAAAGCTATCATTTCTGATTTGTGAACTTTTCACTGTAAGTTATAGGTTTGGCTCTGGGATAAAGAAAACCCCATGTGTAAATATAGATGACATATACTCATTTAAATTCTTGTTGATCTAAATGCCTTGAATCGTGATCCATATTACCTTAATGGAGGGCAAATTGGATTTCTTAGTTTTGTACATATTATCACGCACCGTTTTATGCATACACAAAGTCATATATGTATATTACTGAATAAAAAATTAGCATTATATCCATTGCCTTCTAAATACACTCGCCCTTTCGATGTTTCAACTTTTTTCTCAGTCATTGTGCCCCTTTTGAAAATGTATGAGGTTTACGTCACGCTCTTGCGAAGACCCCCCGACACTTTTGCTGGTTATTTATTTTTATGTTTAAATGAAATAAAGTAGCTTTCATTTGAAATTAAGTGCAAACCGAGATGAATTTGTGGCATTCACGTTTTTATCGAGTCCGTGGGGGGAAAATAAATAAATGCGAGTGCCGAAAGTATGTCAGGAAATGTATAGAAAGAATCACGAAATCCCCACTAAAGATTTGCACGAGCATGACGTCTACCTCATGAATATGCGAAAAGTGGCACAATGATTCAGAAGAAAAAAACCGAAAAACAGAATACGTTTGCGGAAGAAACAGATGCCATGTCAGGTTTAGAAGAATACATTTTACATTGATATTGAATATTTTCCTAAGAAAAAGTAATCCAATTTTTCCAAGGATAGTAAACATTTTTTTTTTACGCCCACTAGAAATGTCATTCTGCTACAAGACAATAAGCCGGAGTCGATGTTTTGACATCGAGATTTTTACATTTATCTAGCATCAATATAACTACTGTAAGACATTATCATACCCCTGTGGGTTCACGTGACCTTGGGCTGCACTGGTGGCGACGTGGGGACCTGTGTGCTGTGTTCGATAATCTCCTTGTTTATTGTTCTAAAAAACAATTGTGTTTTCCAAAAGACTCGTGGATTAAGCTGAAACGTGTCTTTTGTTGAATAATAGCCTTTTTTTGCATGTGTTAGTGCATGAAAGTTTTATGCAGATAATTTAGTATATAGTCAAACAAGATTAAACATATATTCAGATGTCGCCATTGGTATAGGCTTATGCTTACACAGAAAGCAAACTAGAAACAAGAGTGTTTTTTTATTTTTAGAAAAATACCTTCGCTGTAATGTATGCCGATATATATATCCCCTGCACTTCACATGTGCATTTACATCTTTTAGGGAAAAGATAAACCTGTTTTACATACTTAGGGAAAGACAACTCACATGCGCTTTTATTCTGGAAAGGTCACCATCACGACATAATTTTAAACATTTATGTCCTTGTTGTAAGAAAACGCGATTCTTTGTTTCTTCTCGATTCATCGTATTTAACTTGGTCTTGTGAAACATGTTATGTACTGTATACGATAGTAAACGGAGGGAGAATAATCAAATTCGGGATAAAATTTTGAAGCATAGCAATAAAAAATGTCATCAATTTCTCTAATCCAATACTTTCTACGTGTACCAAGGCTTTTATTTAATGTGTATCCGGGGTAAAGGACTTCAGACATTTATTTAGGCTCAAATATATATATATAATAATAATAATAATAAGAAGAAGAAGAAGAAGAAGAAGAAGAAGAAGAAGAAGAAGAAGAAGAAGAAGAAGAAGAAGAAGAAGAAGAAGAAGAAGAAGAAAGAATGATATCCAATAGCAGGTGAGGTTTTTACTCCAGCTGAGTACAAGAAGAAAAAATGGCGACGAGATGGAAGATGTCTGTGCTAAATTCACCACAAGTGAGTCTGACAAAAATGATAAACTTTTTATATTTACAGTAATTAATTATATAATTGATATCAATTTTCAAATTCGATCTGTCAATGATATCTGTTTTTTAATGCGAGTGGCCAAACACTTTTAATTAGCTGTTCCGGTCGATTACGATATAAACGCTGGGACAAGTCTCATGCTACATGAACATGTATGTAACGGAATAAAGACCATTATGATATTGTGATTCCCACTTATACGACATGTCCCTGTGCGTGTACACAATTTGTAATAAACATCTCCTGCCAAAACTAGAATGAAAAAATTGGACAGGAAAAAACCCAAACAAATCTATTTAGGAATATTCATAAGGTTTTAACAAGCACAAATCCGTCGTCTGTAGGTTTTCAAGTGTATAACTACGGAAGCTCACCCGTGCCATGATAAATCTATGATAAATGTGATTATGAAATATACACAATATTGAGTCAAAAAGTATTACCTTTACTCGCAATCTTTTTTTTGATAGATGATTTTATTTGGTACCAATGTTTTTTTTTATTTTACAGACTATTTCACACGTAATACATAACATTGATACAAAATTAATACAATGTAATACTGAATAAGCAAGAAAAAGGAAACACGTTTTTTACTCTTCACCTCTCTGGACCCGCCATTGTTTGTCTGTAAATCGGTTTTACAGACGCCCCCTAATTCGGAGAGGTAAGACGTCAAAACGCTTACAATGATTGACGGGCTTGTCCGTTTGCCCTTCAGGTATACGTAGTAATAACAACGTAAGGCACAGCCGACACATAAGCCGATTACCCAAAGTGTCTCTGGTCTCCGTATCGATTTGAATTTCTGATTTACAGAGTTGCAGGTGCTTTTAATGTCATGATGAAAGAGAATCGGTCTTTAGGAACAGTTTGGGCGTAAACAGCGAAGGAAAGACGACACAATAATGTGTTTTGTAGCGACAGTGATGTGTTTGTAAAAACAACATGGCTGCGAGGTATTATGTACTTCCGGTTGAAAACAGGTACGGTAAATACTTCTGTTCTGTCTGTGTGTCAGAGGCCTTGTTTGGCTACACCTGGTAGACGTTTTCAATTAATGTCATGCATAGTTATTTTCTCGAGGGTGATAGATTAATCAGATTTATGATACACGTGTTTCACTGGTAGATATCTTAATATTGTTTATAAATGTTTATAAATGTACCGATTTCCTGTTCCTTTCCTGTTCCGAAAGAGATGTATCTCCAAATAGATGTAGATTTAAATTAAGAGGCATATATTCATTCAGTTCACGATAAAGCTTAATTCTTTGTTCGTTATATATATCACAGGTAAAAACAGAAATGGTGTGTGTCTTCAATAGGGAAGCCACATATACAACGTTGGTAATCAATGAGGTTAACACGAAACAGGTCACTTTTCAAAGTACTAGAACGGTTTCTTAATTTTGTATGCAAAATATTATTTTCCTATCACCATAGAAAAAGGGGTTTGGTACAAGCGGCAAGTTTACGTCTTGAATGGCGTTTCTAAATGATGAGTACGTGGCACTACGTCGTATACTAGTAAGTAACTGGTTCCACAGTCTAACAGTAGAAGGCAAGAAGGAAACGTTAGATAATTCAAGTCTGCTGTTAGGTAGGTTGTAGTTTTCAACGTTTCGAAGATTATAGTGAGAGTTATCGACAAGGGAAGGGAGGAGAGTGTTGAGATAGTTAGGGGCTATATTATTGTGGATTTAAAAAAATAATTGAAGTTTTCGACGGGATCTCCGATGGGCTAGAGAATCCCATCCAGTTTCATTGTATATAGATTGCCTACTAGTAAACGACGGTAAACCAGTGACAATGCGTCCAGCTTCAAGTTGTAATTTTTCTAATTTGTCTGAATCAGTAATGGAACAACCATCCCAAAGTTCACAACAATATTCTAGAATAGGAAGTATAAATGTTCTATATATTTTATTCAGTGTACGTCGGCTCAGGGTATATTTCAATTTACGGAGGACACTGAATTGTTTAACTACTTTTTTACATATATTATCAATGTGATAGGTCCATTTACAGTTAGCATTGATGAATACTCCCAGATGCTTATGATTTTCAACAAATTCAATACTTACATTATTAAAGTTAATTTCAATGAGGTGATCAAGATCAATATTAGAAATAAGTAAAGCCTCTGTTTTTGCAGGATTGAATTTGACAAGCCACTTATCTGCCCACAATTGTATATTCACTAGATCATTATTAATTTTTTGTTCAAATACTTGTGGTGATTTATCCGAATACAAAAGAGAGGTGTCATCAGCAAATAGTTTTGATAGACTTTCTATATTATCTGTTATGTCATTAATATAAAGTATAAACAGCAATGGGCCGAGAACCGAACCCTGAGGTCTCCTGCATTTGTTCTCTTAGCAGAAGATCTACTATTTCCAATAAAAACTTGTTGAGATCTATTAGTAACATAATCAATTAACCAGTCCAATAACTTTCCCGATATTCCATAGCTAGCTAGTTTCACTTCCAGTCCCCTATGCCACACTCGATCAAACGCCTTAGAAATATCACAAAAAATTAGACAAGTTGGCTGTTTTTTTTCAAGATTGTCGCACATAGTATGATATATTTCTATAAGCTGGTGTACAGTAGAGTGACCTGGTTGAAAACCTGACTGATATTTATATATGAGAGAATTATCTAAAAGGTAGTTATGCAAGTATATAGCGACTAATCTTTCGAAAACTTTACCGATAGTACTTAGTAGTGCAATAGGTCTATAATTTGAAGGGTCTTGTTTATCGCCCCTTTTAAAACACGGCATAACTAGAGCATGTTTCCATTGTTTGGGAAAAGATCCAGTTTCAAAAGATGAGCGAAAGATCAATGAAAGAGGATAAGCAACTGAATTAGAGGTATTCTTTAGCATGGTATGACTAATAGTATCCTTTCCTACAGCTTTACCGATTTTTAATGTCTTTAGAATGTCGATAATGTCATTAATATTAAACGGTATGTCTGAAATGGTCGAGTCTGTTCTAGGTTCTATAACAGGTACGTCAATGTTAGTATCGTCTAGAGTAGATATTGAAACAAAGTAATCGTTTAGTATATTAGTCTTTATGTCGTCATCCATTTCTATATTTCCAGTCGCACTCCTTAACGGCGGTATACTATTAGATGTGTCGGATGATTTTATTAGCCTGCGGACTAGTTTCCAAAAGTTTCTAGGATTTGTATCACTGTAATTGTCTAAAAGGCCGTTTATGTCCGCATAAAATAATTCTTTTGTGTGTTTTTTTTAGATTGTTTACACCATTTCGTTGTTTCCTAAAGTTGTTCAAATTATTTGGAGTGCGATTGGATTTATATTTTTGGAGAAGTCTGTTTCTTTTCCTTATTTCACGTCTCAGGTCAGAGTTTAACCAAGGTTTGTCATTAGGTCTAATTGTAACAAATTTGGAAGGAATACATTCGTCAGCTAATTCTAAATATCTAGATGTAAAAATGTCACACATATCGTCCGGAGAATGGATTCTTAAAAAAAGTTCAGCCCAGTCAATTGATAAAAGTAAATTGTTAAACCGTTCGTAATCTGCGTCCTTATAACAAATAATTTTCCTCTTATAATTTCTTACAATATTTGTCCCCACAGAGTCCATGTCTCCTACTCTTACATAAGTACTTCCGAGTCATTGTCTTTCTGTCTTGTCCGTTATGTCCGTTCGTCTTGTCTTTTTTTCTGTCTTGTGCATGCTTGTCTGGCTTTTTCTTTCGTTCCGCCCCCCCCCCCCCCCCCCCCCCCCCTCCCTAAGCACATTTTACTTTTTTCTGTCTGTACGTCCGCTTGTATGTATGCACTTTCATCTTTGTACTTGTGTCTCTCTGTCTCGGTCTATCTTTTTATGTTTGTACATCGGTGTTTCTGTCCGTCTATCTGTATGTCGGTCGGTCCATCCGTCTGTCGATCGGTCGGTCTGTACAGTATTCTTCAATCTGTTGATTATTATATAGATAAGTCCCCTCAATGTGTAAATATTATCTGAGAAAGACGACTGCTTAAATCGATGTGTCAATTTGTGATCAATATTACTTTCAGGTCGGAAGGTCTGCATGTGTGAATGAATGCTGCTCGAATATTAAACAGTTGGACTAGGTCATCACACACATATGACGTAAGTAGGCCACGAACATCCTTTGCACTATGGAAAAATACATATTCGTATTTGCTATTTTTACTTTTTGTACTATAGTCATTGCAACGCTGAGTGTCATTGCAATGAAAGAGGAACCAAAAATCACCAATCCCTGTACAATGGACGACTATCTTAAAATAATGACGTCATACATATCGCATAAAGGTGTTATCAAGTTCGAAGCGGAACTTTCGGAAAATTGCCGAAATCAGAAACCGAATCCGGAAGAGATAAAGAATTTCCGAAAATCTTTGATTAATATAATAAATTCGTGCAATAGCATCAAAAGCGATGTTAGAAAAACCATTCGGGAGCCAATAATGACATTGTTTACGTCCGTAGATCCTGACCCGAAACACAATGAGGTCACTGAGCGTACATTGAAGAACTGGGGATATTTCCTGCCTTCCATTAACCTTGTTATGTTTACGAACGACACTCGTATTGCAAAACAATCGCGGGATCACGGCTGGTCAGTACTTCCGGTGGTAAAGGTTGGTGTTGAAGGACTACCAGTGCTCAAAGCCATGTTTCAACAAGTCATACAGAATTTTAGCACCCATTATTATGGTTATGCTAACGGTGATATACTTTTAACAGAGACTCTGTTAGAAAGTTTGTCAACTGCTCGAAAACATTTCAACCGCGACGAAAATGTGATGCTTACCGGAAGAAGAATCAACGTTCCGCATCTGACTAATAAAGAACTGGTTTCTTACCAATACATGGAAAAAGTGGCAAAGGAAAGAGGCAAATTATTCGTTATTTCATCAGAAGATTATTTCATTACAACGAAACATTTTGCATGGCAGAATATCCCAGACTTTGTAATAGGACGACCAGCTTACGATAACTGGCTTGTTGCGCATGCGCGATGTAATAATATTAAAGTCATTGATACGACCAACACGATTTTAGCCATTCATCAAACAACTGATAAAGGAGACAAGACTGGGCATGCGCACAGCAACGCAAACTATAACGATGAACTATTGGTCTCAATACAAGCCCCACGTAACTACGTGAAGGGGTTCATCACGTGCCCGGAATGGTACTCGTTCGAAAATTTGTGTGGTAATGTAGAAATTGCAAAACGATTGACGATTCCTCCGGCATGCGCGTGCTGATTCAAAAATATGACATACTGTCTCAGTAATACCGGATGTTGCAATATTAAGAAAATGAATATGCAAATAGTAATGAAGCTATTTAGTTCCGTGAATAGCAATGAGTGTACGTGTTGTTCCGCAGTACTAATCACAAACCGGAAGCGTTTATCAAGGGAGAGCATCGATACAGCATTTTAAAACTGTTTTAGTCAGTAACTAGTTGAACCGCGCATGTGGATAAGTCAAAGTCTCCAAGACGGTGTGATTGTGTTCGGAGAATTACATATACACTACAGTGCAGTGAAACCTGCCTAATCTGACACCCTGTTGGACAAAACATAAAAAGTCAGATGAGACAAGATGTCAGAACACACAAAGCTTTTTGCATTGTTTTCATATGAAATACGAATACAGTATTTATATTATGTTGGCTGAATACAAGATGTCGGAATATATAGGGGTCAGATTAGGCAGATTTCACTGTAGGTGTTAGCTGGTATAACTAAAAATAACAATACTGTTTTGTTGTTGCTATCTACTAAAAGAAACTTGTTGATTTTTATCACTGTGAAATAGTCATTGCTATTTGAAGTTTATCTTCAGGTTAAAAACGTTTTTTGTTGTGTTTGCGTGCGTGATTTTGATAACAATGGTTTTCTTTTAACAAACATCGGTATATATTGTTTTCGTGTATATGTGTAATAACGCCTGCTTAGAATGCAATAAATATTTTTTTCCAAAAATGAAAACAGAAAACATATCTACCAGAAAGCCCCTTCTCATTGTTCTTGTTCTTGCCAAAAGGAAACAGCAGTGTTTCTTTATATATCGAACTTTAAAATAAGCATTGTTACAAGATACTATACTAGTAAAACAATTGTGATGGTACATGTTTTAGTGAAATATTATCAGAGTGTCTGGCCTGGTAGAAAGTTTTCTGCAGTTGGCAGAAAAGTTAAAATTGGAGACTAAATGTTGAACTCAACGTAAATCAATAAAGACTGAATATTGAAATAATTGAGACTGAATATTGAAATTATTGAGACTGAATATTGAATAGTTTAAGACTGAATATTGAAATAATTGAATATTGAAATAGTTGAGACTGAATATTGAAATAATTGAATATTGAAATAATAGAGACTGAATATTGAAATAATTGAATATTGAAATAATTGAATATTGAAATAATTGAGACTGAATATTGAAATTATTGAGACGGAATATTGAAATTATTAAGACTGAATATTGAAATTATTGAGACTGAATATTGAAATAATTGAGACTGAATATTGAAATAATTGAGACTGAATATTGAAATTATTGAGACTGAATATTGAAATTATTGAGACTGAATATTGAAATTCTTGAAACTGAATCTTGTCTATCTTAGACAACTAGTGTATGTCTGAAGGAGATAGCTCAACATGGGCTGCACGCTTGTTTCGTATCCTGTTTCCGCCCTACGTACTGATCTGAACTTGTAGTGATTGTGTGTGAAATAAAATGTAGTTAACATGAAGCTTAATACGGAAGTAAATGAGATTGAGTGTTTAAATTATGGAGACTATGATATATATTATTGAAATTGTGAATTGAAATATACGACTACGTATGTTGGAGTTATTGATGTCGATTATTAATATTGAAGTAAATGAAATTGAGTGTTTAAATTATGGAGACTATGATATATATTATTGAAATTGTGAATTGAAAAATACGAGAACGTATGTTGGAGTTATTGATATCGATTATTAATATTGAAGTAAATGAAATTGAGTGTTTAAATTATGGAGACTATGATATATATTATTGAAATTGTGAATTGAAATATACGAGAACGTATGTTGGAGTTATTGATATCGATTATTAATATTTAAGTAAATGAGATTGAATGTTTAAATTATGGAGACCATGATATATATTATTGAAATTGTGAATTGAAATATACGAGAACTTATGTTGGAATTATTGATGTCGAATGTTGAATTATGTGAAACCAAATGTTGAAAATCAGTATGCTTGTTGGAAATTTGTAGTACTTTTTTCATCTTATATCTAATATCTGATATAACAAATGAGGACTTTAATTTCGATGAATATGTGTTATATGGACCTGAAAAATGATATTTACCTCGACTTCGACTTCGTCTCGGTTAATATCGCTCTTTTCATGTCTATGTAACCACATGTTCACCTCAATAAAAGACCATCATTTGTAGTCTGTTATCCTTAATCGCCTTGTGTGTTGTAGCAAAAAAATAGCGTTAGTGTCTATTGCAAATACAGATTACACTGTGTGCATAAAACATCATTCGTAATATCAATTAAAAAAAGTATTATAATTCGGTATTTCTAATTATTTCGAGCAGACATAGAGGGGTTTACGGAAAGATATTTTTTTTCTTTGTTTTCAAAATGAAGACATGTAGACACTTGCTAGTTTTCACTGACTTTTACATGTACTTATTGTTTACGTAGTATATGCTAGTAAGAATATTTTTCTGAATTGTTTGTTTTCTTGCAATAAGAATCCGATTTATTATTTGAATTGTTTGTATGTCGTTGTGCTATCTGTATGATGTGCAGTGTTTGAATCTCTTTTTGATATATTAATAATAAAAAAGAAAGGATTTCAAATGTTCTTTTCTTTATTTAATCCGTGCTGAACGTTGGAACATCTAATTTTTGCAAGCATACGTTTTCTATATCGACAGAGCCTGTTTTGAATTAGATACAAACAAAACAGACCAACAACGTGAACTTATCTCGATACGAACTTGAGACTTTCGGTACCAGAAAAAGCTTTGTTTTAAACCATTCGACGGCGTATAAAAACAAAACCGATCAAACCCGGGAAAAAACAAAACCGGTGTATTTTAAATTATTTGGAACCTACTTTGCAATTTGCATATTACATACAAATAATGCACTATTGGAGAACCAACGTTCATATTTAAATGATTGTGACGGTATAAAACCTAGATGCTGCAAACCTATTCCGTTTCGCGGAAACGTAACTTGGAAAAAAGGATTGAAAGCGAATTCATACTATAATAATAAATGTTTAGTCCTTATGTTTACGTAAAAACAACAAAGTAGGTCATTTTAGATATTCTTAGGTAATCTGTTTTGGTTAATTATATTTTTATATCGCTTTTCTCGATTCACACTTATAGCATGACCAAACAAAAGACTTACTACTAAGATATACGCTAAACGGAACGATTTCGACTTTCCTATCTCGAACTTCCCCTTTGCTGATAGTAACATCCCTGCTTCCCCTACCTACGATATACATGTCGGGGATGACTGGTTATTAAAGAGCTTGCTCCGAATATGATGACCTGCGTGATAGATGTCGACTGCTTACAGACACACTTACAGCACAAGGTCTCCAAAGTTACAGTTTGATGAAAACTATGGTTTTATGGTAGCCATTATGATCTGAAACGGAAAACATTGTAAAACGTTTTCCTTTGCATTTCATTACTCGGTCTTTATTGAACATATTTAGTTTAATGATAAAATACTAGTGGATACTGCAAACGTAAACTCGCCTGTACAATTTCATTCAAAACAGCGTTACGTATGTACATGCATTATGTTTTTTTCTCACATCCAATGCAATCTTGACTAAGATATAAAGTCTATAGTGTACCAACACACTTTAAGCCGGTTGTCCCTATATCCGAGTAATTGTTGTTAGAGACCTACTTACAATGCAGTCATTTTTACGGTTCTTGAAAAAACCATGGTGTGACACAAGCTAGCCACGTGCGTGTGGTTACCCTACGAGCTTAAACACGTGCATCATGTTGTTCGAGCGCCATCTCCTTTTTCGTTCAACCTGTGCCACGAGTAAGTCCCCAAACACTGCCAAAGACGCGATATCGTGATTATGGTTGATTTCTATAAATGTACCTTCGGATTCACAATTCGGGCCATATTTCGTCACTCGGAACCTATCGTTACTATTCACAGCGTAAAACGTACCATTAGCGCTCATCGCTCCTGTTACCAACCAATGGACATTCTGTAGTGAGCAGATAGGTCCATTAGAGATATTCTTTGCAGAAAATATCGTGGGTCGATAAGGAAACATGTCCGTTATCGTTGGAGCACTCATAAAAACCCGTTCCGCGCCTGGTTCCGAATGAAAGAAAGAGATCATCTGTTCATCTGGTGTTGTTAAGTTCCCGAGCCGTGTCCCATTTGTATCATACATAAATAGATATGGCGTACAGCCGACGAATAATATGTTGTTAACGAGAGATAAGGGGCTGGAGCATGCGAACTCCCAGGGAAAGGTTTCAAAAAATTCTATAATAGTCCTAATTTTCATTTCCCATAAGTCCACTTCAGCAATGATATAATTTTTGTTAAGATTTCTCAAACGCACGAATATTTTAAACCCTTGGATGAGCGTCATATATGTTGGTTGCAACGGTAAAACACTGAACTTTCTCAGAAATACACCTTCCATATTGTAAAGTCTTATCTCAAAGTTCGCAGCGTCAGAAACTGCCAGGGTACCGTCTGCTAGCACTAGCATGTGATATAGTGAACACGGGATGTACATGTAATCTGCGCATGCGTCGAACTTGCTGTATCTGTATACTCCTTGCGCCCAAGAATCTGCAATAATTGATCAAACAAGCATTCATAAGATTAACATATAAAATGTAAGACAAGGATGACTGGAGAAAGCGGTTTTTACCACTTCTAAATGAATATGATGTAAGTAGGAAGATCTGTTGATGAGTTACTTCTTTAAAAGAGTTTTATTATTCATGTAATTGGATAAAGAACAAAATCCAAATTTTAGCAGAAAATGTTAGATAGCGCAATGACTTTAATTAATATGTATTCATTTAACTTTTTTTGCAATCTTTTCGCATAAATGTAAGTAATACAAAAAAAGCAATGTTAAAAATCAGCGCAATTTCCTTAGGAAAAAACCAACAGTAGCAGAGAAAGACAACAATGAGAAAAAAAAAGAAAGAAAAACAATATGGAACGGTCAAAGACAAAAACAAGAACAAAGAGAGAAAACAATAGGGTACAGTCAAAGACAAGAATAGAAACATAGAAAGAAACCAATAGGGAACAGTCAAAGACAAGAATAGGAACATAGAAAGAAACCAATAGGGAACAGTCAAAGACATGAATAGGACAGAGAAAGAAACCAATAGGGAACAGTCAAAGACAATAATAGGAACATAGAAAGAAATCAATAGGGAACAGTCAAAGACAAGAATAGAAACATAGAAAGAAAACAATAGGGAACAGTCAAAGACAAGACTAGGAACAAAGAAAGGAACCAATAGGGAACAGTCAAAGACAACAATAGGAACATAGAAAGAAAACAATAGGGAACAGTCAAAAATAAGAATGGAAACATAGAAAGAAATCAAAAGGGAACAGTCAAAGACAACAATAGGAACATAGAAAGAAAACAATAGGGAACAATCAAAAATAAGAATGGAAACATAGAAAGAAATCAAAAGGGAACAGTCAAAGACAACAATAGGAACATATAAAGAAAACAATAGGGAACAGTCAAAGACAAGAATATGAACATAGAAAGAAAACAATAGGGAACAGTCAAAAACAAGAATGGAAACATAGAAAGAAATCAAAAGGGAACAGTCAAAGACAACAATAGGAACATAGAAAGAAAACAATAGGGAACAGTCAAAGACAAGAATAGGAACATAGAAAGAAATCAATAGGGAACAGTCAAAAACAAGAATAGAAACAGAGAAAGAAACCGATAGGGAACAGTCAAAGACAAGAATAGGACAGAGAAAGAAAACAATAGGGAACACTCAAAGACAAGAATAGAAACATAGAAAGAACCCTATAGGGAACAGTTTAAGACAACAATAGAAACAGAGAAAGACACCAATAGGGAACAGTCAAAGACAAGAATAGAAACATAGAAAGAAACCTATAGGGAACAGTTTAAGACAACAATAGAAACAGAGAAAGACACCAATAGGGAACAGTCAAAGACAAGAATGAAAACATAGAAAGAAAACAATAGGGAACAGTCAAAGATAAGAATAGAAACATAGAAAGAAACCCATAGGGAACAGTCAAAGACAAGAATAGGAACATAGAAAGAAAACAATAGGGAACAGTCAAAGACAAGAATAGAAACATAGAAAGAAAACAATAGGGAACAGTCAAAGACAAGAATAGAAACATAGAAAGAAAACAATAGGGAACAGTCAAAGACAAGAATAGAAACATAGAAAGAAAACAATAGGGAACAGTCAAAGACAAGAATAGAAACATAGAAAGAAAACAATAGGGAACAGTCAAAGACAAGAATAGAAACATAGAAAGAAAACAATAGGGAACAGTCAAAGACAAGAATAGAAACATAGAAAGAAAACAATAGGGAACAGTCAAAGACAAGAATAGAAACATAGAAAGAAAACAATAGGGAACAGTCAAAGACAAGAATAGAAACATAGAAAGAAAACAATAGGGAACAGTCAAAGACAAGAATAGAAACATAGAAAGAAAACAATAGGGAACAGTCAAAGACAAGAATAGAAACATAGAAAGAAAACAATAGGGAACAGTCAAAGACAAGAATAGAAACATAGAAAGAAAACAATAGGGAACAGTCAAAGACAAGAATAGAAACATAGAAAGAAAACAATAGGGAACAGTCAAAGACAAGAATAGAAACATAGAAAGAAAACAATAGGGAACAGTCAAAGACAAGAATAGAAACATAGAAAGAAAACAATAGGGAACAGTCAAAGACAAGAATAGAAACATAGAAAGAAAACAATAGGGAACAGTCAAAGACAAGAATAGAAACATAGAAAGAAAACAATAGGGAACAGTCAAAGACAAGAATAGAAACATAGAAAGAAAACAATAGGGAACAGTCAAAGACAAGAATAGAAACATAGAAAGAAAACAATAGGGAACAGTCAAAGACAAGAATAGAAACATAGAAAGAAAACAATAGGGAACAGTCAAAGACAAGAATAGAAACATAGAAAGAAAACAATAGGGAACAGTCAAAGACAAGAATAGAAACATAGAAAGAAAACAATAGGGAACAGTCAAAGACAAGAATAGAAACATAGAAAGAAAACAATAGGGAACAGTCAAAGACAAGAATAGAAACATAGAAAGAAAACAATAGGGAACAGTCAAAGACAAGAATAGAAACATAGAAAGAAAACAATAGGGAACAGTCAAAGACAAGAATAGAAACATAGAAAGAAAACAATAGGGAACAGTCAAAGACAAGAATAGAAACATAGAAAGAAAACAATAGGGAACAGTCAAAGACAAGAATAGAAACATAGAAAGAAAACAATAGGGAACAGTCAAAGACAAGAATAGAAACATAGAAAGAAAACAATAGGGAACAGTCAAAGACAAGAATAGAAACATAGAAAGAAAACAATAGGGAACAGTCAAAGACAAGAATAGAAACATAGAAAGAAAACAATAGGGAACAGTCAAAGACAAGAATAGAAACATAGAAAGAAAACAATAGGGAACAGTCAAAGACAAGAATAGAAACATAGAAAGAAAACAATAGGGAACAGTCAAAGACAAGAATAGAAACATAGAAAGAAAACAATAGGGAACAGTCAAAGACAAGAATAGAAACATAGAAAGAAAACAATAGGGAACAGTCAAAGACAAGAATAGAAACATAGAAAGAAAACAATAGGGAACAGTCAAAGACAAGAATAGAAACATAGAAAGAAAACAATAGGGAACAGTCAAAGACAAGAATAGAAACATAGAAAGAAAACAATAGGGAACAGTCAAAGACAAGAATAGAAACATAGAAAGAAAACAATAGGGAACAGTCAAAGACAAGAATAGAAACATAGAAAGAAAACAATAGGGAACAGTCAAAGACAAGAATAGAAACATAGAAAGAAAACAATAGGGAACAGTCAAAGACAAGAATAGAAACATAGAAAGAAAACAATAGGGAACAGTCAAAGACAAGAATAGAAACATAGAAAGAAAACAATAGGGAACAGTCAAAGACAAGAATAGAAACATAGAAAGAAAACAATAGGGAACAGTCAAAGACAAGAATAGAAACATAGAAAGAAAACAATAGGGAACAGTCAAAGACAAGAATAGAAACATAGAAAGAAAACAATAGGGAACAGTCAAAGACAAGAATAGAAACATAGAAAGAAAACAATAGGGAACAGTCAAAGATAAGAATAGAAACATAGAAAGAAACCCATAGGGAACAGTCAAAGACAAGAATAGGAACATCGAAAGAAAACAATAGGGAACAGTCAAAGACAAGAATAGAAACATAGAAAGAAACCCATAGGGAACAGTCAAAGACAAGAATAGGAACATAGAAAGAAAACAATAGGGAATAGTCAAAGATTAGAATAGAAACATAGAAAGAAAACAATAGGGAACAGTCAAAGATAAGAATAGAAACATAGAAAGAAAACAATAGGGAACAGTCAAAGACAAGAATAGGAACATAGAAAGAAAACAATAAGGAACAGTCAAAGACAAGAATAGAAAC
The DNA here is from genome assembly GCF_002113885.1 of Mizuhopecten yessoensis. Taxonomy (NCBI): domain Eukaryota; kingdom Metazoa; phylum Mollusca; class Bivalvia; order Pectinida; family Pectinidae; genus Mizuhopecten; species Mizuhopecten yessoensis. Next base: position 415,953 of record NW_018408743.1, on the reverse strand, counting down.
ATAGAAAAAAACCCACAGGGAACAGTCAAAGACAAGAATAGGAACATAGGAAGAAACCCATAGGGAACAGTCAAAGATAAGAATAGAATCATAGAAAGAACCCCATAGGGAACAGTCAAAGATAAGAATAGAAACATAGAAAGAAAACAATAGGGACCAGTAAAAGACAAGAATAGAAATATAGAAAGAAAACAATAGGGAACAGACAAAGACAAGAATAGAAACATAGAAAGAAAACAATAGGGAACAGTCAAGGACAAGAATAGAAACAAAGAAAGAAAACAATAGGGAACAGTCAAAGATAAGAATAGAATCATAGAAAGAAACCCATAGGGAACAGTCAAAGCCAAGAATAGGACAGAGAAAGAAAACAATAGGGAACAGACAAAGACAAGAATAGAAACATAGAAAGAAAACAATAGGGAACAGTCAAAGACAAGAATAGGACAGAGAAAGAAACCAATAGGGAAAAGTCAAAGACAAAAATAGGAACAGAAGAAGAAAACAATAAAAGAAGAGTTCTGGAAGGGACTGTAGCATGAGTTAGTTGTTGATCTGTCAATTTTCCAGGATACAAATGAAGACATCTAGCGACTGTCATTCAGTCCTTGTTATTGTCTTTCAGAATAAATGAACGTTGTGTTCAGATTACTTTCTTGTTTATTGATGTTCTTTTTACAGCTTAGTTTAGCTAAAATAATCGAATATAAAACTCAATGTGCTAAAACTAATCGGTTAACACATTTTCTGCGTGTTTCAATTGTAAAATAATAATAAAATAATCTTTAAGTGTTACGTTTGGATAATAAAACTAATAAGTAAATAAAAAGTCTCGTACCTCTTCTGTATCCTCCAGTATTTTCCGATTCGCGCCAATTTATCTGACTTGCAGCTTCATGCTCTTCGACTGACTGTTGTGAAACACATGACGATACACCTTGCTGACCTTGACCGTCTTGTAGAGTGTCGTCTGCTATTTCATCAATCTGTTCCAAGGTCGTGTGACGAAGGTCGAGGTCGTAAATGGACGCCGTTGTCAAGTTCTCAAGAAGACCTTGATAATATGCTAATTCATCTTCAACTAACGAGTCCAGGGAGCTCAAGGTATTGAGGATGTTTTGAACACTTATGGTTGTCTGTGAGGGGAGGTCATTGCCGTCGTCCAGGTCAGTGATGGTGTCTGTACAGTCTGAAAGTTCAGCTAACATCTGTTTCTTTGCAAGCACGAATTCCGAACTTTCTAATCCCAATACTGCTCCTAACACGATAAAACTATATGAAATGAAACTTATCAACATAAATTCCATTTTGCACATCCTACTTGCTTGGCTTGTTCGATTAATATAAACCGAAATTGGTTCTCTCGCTTTTACAAGGTAAAACTCATGTTAGCTTCTGTGTGTTAGTAAGTTATATGAACATAAGAAGATGATAAACATACAACGAAGAAAATGCAAGCTGATGTTATTCAGCTGTGCTTATTTTGCCAGCCGTCGGTTTGACTGATGTGTATGTTTTTGTTATAAACGGAGCCAGAAAAAATGTAAACACAAACTGACAACTACTTTGTAATTGATGAAATGGATATAGTGAGTGTGCTATGTTCACCTAATAGGTCGGTAATGTTTATAATGCGGTTGCCAGGGTCAATTGCACAGGTGTTACGGAGATATTTTCACATCACACTCCTCTGATTGAAATGTAGTTGAACCAGGTGTTTATATTCCTGGTTTTGTCGAAATTGTTTATGAGGTTATGATCTTTTGGCTCATCAAGAAAACTAGAAATAACAATTTATTTTATCTTATCCAGAAATCACTATGACAGGTATTATTGAGAAAATGTTACATAATTTTTTTCTGATAGAAATGTTGTTTATCTTTTATTGAACATTGTTTTTCTGTCAAAATCATATATTGAGTTATGAACTTGTGAAAAACCAAACTAATAAAATAAAATTAGAGTCAAAGAAAAGTGCTAGCTATGGTCAAACTGTCTCGAAAGCAGATTTGACTTTAGGTTAATTATGTTGAATGGTAGGTGGCACACAGAAAGGTTGTAATATGGTGCACGTGTATGATATACGTTTATTTGATACAGTACCATATTTATGTGCAGTGCCATGAATGCGTCTTAGGTTCATCGTTCGAAATACAAGTATGCCGGTAGATTTTTAGTCCCCGATGTTTGCTGTAACTCTTTTGAGTATTGACACATTCTTTATATTCACACCTTTCTCATTATTATTAATTTGAAATAAACTAGGGTTTTTAAATTTTTGAAATTCATATGGTTAAGGGTGTGTACGCACCTTCCCTTCTGTTTGAACAGTTGTTCACACCCATTTAGATTTCCAACGTTTTGTCCCTAGCATCGTTGATGAGTTCTAGAAGGACGAAACAGGTGTAGCGTTAAGTGTCATTTATTTTTGGCACACTTTCTTTTTAACAAATGTTAAAGGCGCAGTCCCATGTCTGAGTCCCATGTCTGTGCCCTATGTACATCTTAAAAACAAGTAAATAACTAGAGGCATGCTTTCTAAATAATTAAACATAATCTTAGATAAATCTAATAATTAGGTCATCTTTTGAATAGTTTTTTAATATAATTTGAAACATTTTTCGGAAACGTTGTTTCAGGTTTCAACCGTGTCGAATGACTAGAAAACGTTAAAACCTTCTGTTATTGACTAGAAAACGTTAAAAAAAACACCTGCTATTGACTAGAAAACGTTAAAAAACACTGTTATTGACTAGAAAACATTTAAAATCCCTGTTATTGACTAGAAAACATTAAAAATCCCTGCTATTGACTAGAAAACATTAAAATTTCCTGTTAATGACTAAAAAACATTAAAAATCCCTGCAATTGACTAGAAAACATTAAAAAATCCCTGTTACTGACTAGAAAAACTTTAAAAATCCCTGTTATTGACTAGAAAACATTTAAAAATCCCTGTTATCGACTAGAAAACATTAAAAAAAAACTGTTATTGACTAGAAAACATTAAAAATCCCTGTTATTGACTAGAAAACATTAAAAATCCCTGTTATTCCACAACTTTATTCATATTCAGCACCTCCATCATCGATTTATAAACATCCAACAAACTCATCGCTGGCAATAAATTTGTGCATTATCGGAACTGTATTTATCATAGAAATAATAAATATTTATAAACCATGTTTAAATTACTTCCTTTACCATGAATGTTTATATCTAATTTGGTTAACAATAAGTGAAATATCAATTTCTTCATATCTCGATTAAACCGGTGTGGCGTTTTCATTTGTTGCCTATTTTGGTTACACACCAGGTACAATAACAGAAAACGGTTAAAAATGAAAGTTGCGACTGAACAAGGTCATAGAAAATGTATGAAAACTGATATTTTAGAAACAAATCATCACTTTCACACACATGTCTCTTACATAAATTAGATGCCTCAAACAACCAATACAATCACTAAAAACATATTTGTTCAAACTTACTCTATTATTTGGTGTAATTGCTAATGTTCCTGTAACAAACAATACTGTTTTCGTTTTCACGTCTCCCACAGCCACTTCGAGTCATATGGAATCTGTGATTATCCAGACAGACATCTTGATATGTAATTACAATATCGTAAGAACTTGCCTCCGACCGCGGAGATAAATTGGCGAGATTACTCTACGGACGCATCTGTTTATCGCGATCCAAACGGTGGAAGCATACAAGATATAAGAAACTTTATTTAACGTCTCATACAGGTAAACAAGGAACATTAGCTCTAGAGGGCTATTATTGCGACAAAGCAGAGTTGTTCGTTTATGAAATAAGGTCTGGCCTATTTAATGCTGAAAAACTCGAAAATGTTACATTTAAAAACAGACAAACCGGTTGAATACGCGAAAGGGGTTTGCGTGTGTTGGCCAAGTCATCACTGATATCGCTAAACACCACTATCAAAAGGAGAGCCGGTAAAAAGCAAAGCTCTTGTAACAGTATCTATATTATTCAGGATACACACGATCTTAAATGATGAAACCTTCTTTTGAAAGCAGACTTCAAATAATCGCATGTATTGGATTGACGGTTGGAGCGACCATATTAGTTTCTCGATAAAGCCAGGATAAGGCTGAATGTCTCCCGATAATGATATTGAATTAAAACAGAATCTGAGGTTCTCGTTTTGTATCATGAGCTACATTGTTTTGACAAGGAATCTTTATTATTTGTACTCATAGTATTTGAAAGTTTGTCAAAATACTGATTTCTGTCTCCGAAGGCCGACAGTTCCTGATTATTGTTCAAAGATATGGGGCATCTCATCACTGCCATCATACTAGCTAACAATCTAAATAAATCCATTTTTCATTTAATGCAGCAGTTAAGTGCAAAACAAAGAGAGCTAAGAACTAAGAAGTTGACTGATTTAAAAAAAGATAATCAAGGTACATTCCGATCAATTGGCAAGTGACGTCATCACGATATGTTCTAACTGTCCATCGAAGTTTTAGTATTTAGCATGTTGGCGTCAGAAACATAAACTTAAAGAAATCAATCTTTATAGGGTATCTAAAATACCAAGTCTACAGGAGTATTGCGAAAAACGCTGAAAGCAATCAGAGTTATCTTTCTTGTATTAGATCGAAAAGAAGAGCACAGTCATAGTAAAAACAAAATACTCACATGTTTACAAAAAAAGTTTTTAATGTCAATATGGCAAATAATGGTGAATTAACAGACTTAAAACTATGTGATGTATGTTTCAGTCAAGAACAAATAAAACAATGATAACAAATATTCATATATATCGAATGTGAAGAATAAAATGTTAATTATAATACGAACAAAAATATCGAATACATGTTATTTACTTGATACTATGGATGTCCGTTTTCATGTCAATCATATATACTGATACAATGTATTTTCTATTTGTTCAGCTTTGAATTGTTTGATTTGCCATTAATCACATCTGAAATGCCGGCGAATTTGTTAGAGTTACTCCCCTTACAATAATGCCTAATTGATTTTCACATACCTTCATCAATTGATTAACACAATCAACAATTGTCATTTGGGAAGGTACGTTTCTTAGTGTGGAACTCTTTACGGAAGGAGATTTATGTCACGGTAAGATAGTGAGCGTCCTTTATTCAATATTAAAAGTATTCCTTTTTTATTTGTGTTCGTTAAGCTACTTACAATACATGCTAAACATTCGATATCTTTTATCTTTTATTTGCCTTGCGTTTAAGTATATACCTCTTGAGTTATAATCATAATACTTCCAATTTATTGTAATTTTATACAAACTATTATCATCATTAGAAAATTGCAACTTCTATATACAGCAATACGAAAACATCATTAAAAAGACATATATATATTAAAGTGATATACTTGTTCCTGATATTTGACCGTTTTCACAAACTCCTGCAGGTAAAAAAACGTACATGTTTTCGATAACTCAAATAGGCAAGTATTTTTTTTTCCGAACATTCCGACTGGCATTTAATTGAAAATAAAACATATCTACGTTGTTTTAAAAATTGCTTGCCCTAAATGCTGTTTTTTTCTTCAGGTAAAATTGCATTACCAAAATAACTTTTCGTGTGAAACAATGACGTCATAATGACGCAAATATATCTGATACAGACGCTGTTTAAAATGTCTTCGAACTGGACCATTGAATGTTTTACTGTTCATTACAATTTCGTTTCAACCGTTTGAGATAACAGTATGGTTTAATATCACAGTGAAAATTTGCAATATATCAAATTCATGTGTTTGTATACAATTTTTCATATACTAATGTGCCATGTGCTTTAAAAAACAACAAACACGTGCTTATGCATTTCTCGCATCTTCAAAGATATTTTTTGACATGAACTGCAGACAAAATCAATAACAACATCATGAAGGAAGGCCAATGTCAATACCCATTGGCTATAATATTATTCAATTCACGTCTCGGTCCCTCTTGCGCAAACAGATTCAAATGTTTGAAAACTTGGATTAACACTACCGTCTATTGTTTCTGATGTAAACAACATTTCCACATCAGTTTCTTGAGTGTAGTTGTTCTTGATAATCTTGAATATTCAGATTTGATAATTTTTAATTTTAACAAACAAACAAAAGTGTATTGAATACTAGACCACAAGACATTTCGTGTGGGTGCCTTTTTATCATCTAACAAAGGGTTGTTTTTGTTTTATATATAAAAAAACCCAAAGTGGAATGTTACTAAATCATGTAAGCACTTTCTTTATTTCTCCTTTTTAAAGGATAGTAAGAATTTTACATTTCACAACCTTATAAAGTATCCATCATTTAAAGCATAATTCAAGAAAGTACGTACATTTTCGTTTGTAATAACAAGAAAATCAAATGGTTCAAAATCAGACCGATTATTATTGACCAATGGGTGATATTATAATATTTGTGACATAGCGTTATCATGCGTGAAAAGAGTGTGGCGTCGCTTCGTTAGGTTCTTCAAACAAAGACAATGATATGTGCTATATACATAAATATACATAAATTATTTTCTCGAAAATAATTGCAAAATGTTTGTATTCGTTTTCGCACCAAGCACAAAAAAACACTATAATTTCTTGTTATTTGTAATTTAATGTTACATTTCATATCATGACAAAATGTCGTCACGCTCTAGTAAACATAGTCATTAGATATATGAAGCAATGTGTAAACGCTTTATATTTGATTTGGAGGTAGCAATTAAAAGACTTTTGATTGTATTGTGAAAAAAAAACCATTTAAGAAGTTTAACCACGAACCACCTGTTTCCAATAAAACACGAAGAATTTTCTGCTTAATCACCAAAATAAATGGTTTTATCAAATTCTTTCCATATGAAAAAACATTAGAGGCATACTTTAAATGTTAAAAAGGACTTTTCCCCCTTGATCACACAAAATATTAAAATTTATGTTCGTACCATAAAAATAAGATGAAATTGGCACAAATTATATATTCTTTTTATAATACTTTGGTATATTTACCTAAAATAACCTAATGCTCATATTGTCACACGATAAATCTGATTTTTTTTTAGAAAACACCACCATGTTTGCCTTTCATCTTGAATACATGACGTCATGACATTGTTAAGTATGACGTCACAATTAGTGTTCATATCAAAACAATTGTGATAGGGATAATATTTTTTATCATGAAAAAAAGAAAAGAAAGCAAGTTTTCCTGCATTTGTTTACACCAATCTCTTTTTGCAAACTAATGCTACAAAATATTTCAACGTTGTGGTTTTTTTCTATGGTCCTGATGCATCCCAACTAAAGTCGACTACCGCGTGCATCTAGTTTGAGTAAGACGTAAGTAACGAAAGTAAGCTTCACAGTTTACGGGTATTTGATACCTTATTATGATGTTCCTTTCTTTCTCAACAGACTTCAACACGTTAAAAAAACTGTGAAATATCCTTCGTTTATTTTTTTTTAATAATCATAGATTACGCATCGAAGATTAATCAATATGCATTAAAACATGATAGTTCATTTTGAATAATTCTTTTCGTTTTGAAGGAAAAAGAACACAAGCAAGAATCCCTTGTAGAATGTGTAAGGTAGCATACTCCCTTAACAGTTTATATATGATAACATATTCATACATTCTCATTGGTTGACTCATAATTACATGGAAGTCGGCGATTTGTGATATAGGCCCGGTGTTACTATTTTTAGAAACAGCAGATTAATATCCTCTTTATGACGTCACTGTGAATGTAACGTCAAAATGCTGTCTCCTGAGTTCAGTACTGTTCTTTTGACGACTTAAGTACATTCCATATTGTTTGATAGTGAAAGCAGCGTCATTTGGCATCCATTATACCAATTACGGATTTTTGTTCTTGAAGTGAATATGTAGTTTTATAAACCTGATAAGTTATATCGACCTCGACGTTGTCACGGTCAATATATCCTTTTCAGTTCCATATAACCACATATATATCCCAACAAAAAATCCATAATTGCCATATAAAGCAACATATAGTAAACTGACGGCATGATTTCCCGTTTCCCGATATTGTTATTATAATATTACAAACGCAACTAAATTGCAGTCATCAGTTTTCTTTAAAATTAATTTTCAATGAAAAAAAATATTGCAAATTCAAATTTCCATTATATTACATGTATAATAATCCATTTTTCAATTTTTATTTTCGCTTCCACTCCAACCCAAAGGGGATTTATGACATCAAAACTCGTCATCTGAAGAGTTCGTGAGTAGTATGACCTGATCATTCTGCGTTGCATATCTCTGTAATGAAAGAAAAAAAACCAATCCAATTTAAAGCAGTTAATGAAAAGACATTAGTTTATCTATATTATTCCCCCAAAAATCATAAAATCAAATCGTTGTAAAACTAAAACTGCCATCTAAATATCGCCATTGCGTGTCGGATAGCATAGCATTGCCTGGCACGAACAATGGTGAATTGAAATATAATACATGTATCGTTGCACACTTGGTTTCCATTATATTCAATTTAACTGCAATTTGATTTTTTTTCCAGATCCAAAATGATATACGAATACTTTGACTCTGTTGTGTTCGTTGTTGAAGCTATTATTGACAGTCATTTGGCACGGCTTGCTGGTGAAACGACAATAAAAATGGCTTTTCGTGACATTGTGCTGTGTTTAGTTTTTGGTCTCCGGCGGATGGAACTAGCAATCAAGAGACACTCAAATTATAAAAACCGAGTAGCGAATTGATTTGGGGATATATATCTCAGACGCTGTTTTGTTTCTGGGCTTGTAATTTGCTCTAGGCACGAGTCACGTTGATAATTTTACTTGCAAGTAGTACAATGAAAACAATTCTAGAAAATGCAGTTATTTCTCCCAAGAGTTTAGCCCCATTTGTCAACTACGTAAGAAAACAACACAAAGGATATACATCATGTTGATCATGTGATCTGAAGACGTCAATAATTGTTGAAAAATCTTCCTTGCGTTTTCTTCGAATTTGGATAAATCAATTACAACATACAAAGAACATTATTCATTGCAGTTGTATTTTATGAGTAGAAAAGAATGCAAAACCCTTCTTTCAATTTTGGACAGTTGATCAGATAGGATTTAAATAGAGGATTATGTAATAATGATTTTCTTTTCGTATTTATCAAGTGCATATCTATTCAAAAACTGTACATACGCGTTCTTTTCACAAAAGCAAAATAATTAACATTCGTAAAACAGGTCTAGATACAACGATATTGCCATAAATCTCAGTAAATTTGGTTTTGGGATAAATGAAGTATTTACCAGTAACTTATATCTTAATGTATACTGGCTACATACAACGCTTGAAGTTATTTCCGTTCATCAAATCAATTCAAATGAAGGACCCTTTAACTGTTGGCAAAGTCTTAAAATGTTCTAAGTAAAACATAACGAAACATTCTTAAAATGCAACAATGTTAAATGTACAGGGAATTAACAAAAATCCCCGTACCACTGCCAATAACTGTAACTATGTGTTGTTGTTTTCCCGACATGACTCCAGCTAAGACAAATCGTTTCTACAAAGGAAACCATACCGTTCGGGACTTTTATAATAAATGATAAAGATGATATAAACAAAATGTGATCATTAACAGTGCTTTGATTGTAAAAAAATCAGCATGGGTTGCCCGGGATTCGAACCCTTGACCTCAGATTATTATACTATTGCTCTAGCCGTTAGAGCTACACGGCCAAAAAATATGCCCTGGCCCAATTGTGCTACAGATATATCGAAACGGGAAGGTTACTGTATGTCGGGGAAAACCCCCAATTCAGAAGGACCCAGTTGTTCTATGCCACTAAAAAGAGAAATCCTTGCATTGCGTTCCTATGTATATGTTGTCATTGCGGTGGTAGTAAAATCGACTTAAGACGCAACAATGGAGTTTTCAAACATTATTGCATCGAGATATCCTGCAAAGCTCAGGGATAACTAGCGTTATGTGACAGTACCATGGTATTCGTTCAATACATGCTTGATTAATCGAAATAATTACAACGCATTTATAAATTATTACTGTCAGAGAGTTTGAAACACTGTCAGTGTAAATAAAGGTAAGGAGTCCGACGAAGAGGACCTGACAGGACCTGTGTTGGAAAACCACCATAAGTAAGTAAGTAAGTAAATAAAGGTCCTCTGGGGATTAGGTGTTTAATACACTAGTACTATAAGCGGGACATTTCCTCTGCTGTTTAATTTTGGCCTCTTTCGCCCACTCTTATTACAGCGAGTATCAGTAGACAGCATAATATATATAGATATTTCATGTGGAGGGCGAAATTAACACTGGGTGAAGATTTTTTTGTATATGGTACATCAATAGCGCGCAGTCTCGAGCGGTTATCATCGTCCGGGTGAAACACATGATGAAAATTTAAAGGTAGATGGAACCCTTAAAATGTGCGAGAGTAGAATGCGTTGTTACTTGACTTCCCAACTGCATTGAATGCTAGTAGTTGTTTTTAAGACGTTTTTGTACACTTTCTCGAACTTAAGTATGCTCAGAACATCATTCTGGTAGACAAAACGAAAAGCTATCGTCTTTTTTTCATGAAAACGTTTGTTATTACTTTTATACTTTGATGATATAAATGATTCCAAAGCTCTTAATTTTCTTTTGACAAGAAATACATATCGATAAAGCTTTCATTGAAATAAGAGTATGATATTTCGGACAAAGGCATCTATATATTTTTCTGAACTTTGCACGACAATGCTACGAAGGTCTTGCTGATAAATCATTAAAATGTATATGTAGGTGGTACGTTTCACTTGAAAGTATTTTATATCATTTGTCAAGTATTCAAGATTATGAAATAAAGTGTATTTGCTCAGGAGCCCGCTTTATAGATTGCATATGTTCATATCAATTATACATAGTGTTTAATTCCAAAAATGAAATTATCGAACGGATATGCGTAAGCTAGGAACTATGAAACACTGATATGATTTATGGATTCTCCACTATAACATGACCCATACGACAAATGAAAAACAGTTTTGACACGGTTGGGGTTTCGATAAGATCAAGCTGACTCAGTTATTGAGCTTCCGTCATTATATTGACGTCGAGAGGTCTTGGTGGCCTGGTTATTTCATTTCGAAAAATGTTATTGAATACAAGTAAAAGGGGAAGCCCATATAAGTCTATATGCTTAATGCAATTACTATCTGATATGTAGGTAACAAGATGAGTAGAAGGCTTTACGAATATTTAAGCATTGAACTGTTTTTGTATGATATTTATGATCTATTTGAATGACACAGCTTTGCAAGCAAACAACATAATGCGCGCTGAGGAACCGTGGATCCGAGACGCGTGAAACTGATAGCGTTTGAAGTGAGTGATCTTGCGACGGAGCACAGGTTCGTTACAAATGTCTGAAACGACGAATGTTTATGTGTGCTGTGACTCATCAGTAGGTCTGTTACATATGTGTCAGTAGGTCTATAGAATATGTGTATTTCAGACATTTATAACGAACCCCTGTTGATCAGTGCAGTGTAACAGACGATATTTCTGATAAATTGCATGAGCGTTAAAATGGTTTCCATTGCCGGCATTGGTGATTTCAACCGATGTGCATTTTGTACGATATTGCAGACCTTGGTCTTGTTTTCGTTGTAATAAAAGTGTTTTTTATTTTATTTTTTATTTTGCACATCAATTTACAATGACATTATCAAATCTCACAATGCCCAGCGATATTTCAGCAGCCGTCATGTTTATTTACATTGGATATTGTAGTTCCGGTCAGTGTTGTAATTAATACGCTAAGAATTGTGTCTCGTGCGGCATGGTAATTATGGCTCGTGCGTCATGGTAATTAAAGTCCCATCAACGACACAGCTCTCAAAGAGGCTATATAGTGACAATGCCATGCAAATGTAAATATTAAATAATGAAACAATTATTCTAAATTTGTCCCCGACAGGGCTCGAGGATATGTAAGCTACGCAGTTGTCTGCTGTATTCATTCAATGAGCACTGAGCATAGGACGACTTATGTCGATTCAGATGTATTTTTTAATTCTCAACATGTTTTTATTCATAGACTGTACTTTGTCCAGTTCAACAAAATCACGCTCTTTGATTTCAGTGTGTTGGTGTGTTTGGGAAAATTCATCAAAAGAAATAATTTGAAATCAATTAAATAAACCAAGAACTTGACGTACAGTCGAACTTGCTCTTACAGAATGTGACGTGAATGTGTCCATTGTTCAAAGTCTGGTTAGCTTAATATGCTTAATGCAAAATGTCAACATGCAATTTTTGAAAGATTATGAACTTTCTTTTGCTTTTCCTGTTTTAAGACTATCACTCTTATTCCGCTTCATTTAATTTCAATTATGATTATTTTTAAATTAATTCCTTTAAGTTTTGTGTTAAACTGTCCTGGAAAATGGCCCTTTTTTGCTATTTTAGTTAACTCGTTTACAGCTCTGATCTAGTGCCGTTATATTTTCGCGTAAAAACAACACCAACTCTCGGCGTGTTTCGTGATTGCTAGCTCTGCTTTTTATATTTTGTAAATTAACAACAGTCGCGGTCATGTTGTATTGGTGAATTCACTCATCGGAGGAATTAACGTAAATAACGGGACCGCAAAAAATATTCTGTATATCAAACACAACTTTCTTCATGTTTTTTAAAGTTTGATGGTCTCGGCATAACGATAATTTACTGTACTCAATTGCTTTTAATAATAGTTGAGTTTCCCATATATATCGGATACTCTTCTCAGTATCATTCTGTTAGTAAGAGATAACAGAACTGTAGTTCCAACTAAAACTCTCGATACTGGGGCAACATGTGAACAAAGGAAAAAATTCCATTGAAACCATTGAGGAAGTAAAAAGATGACAACGACCAATTGTTCCGGAGGGGTAAACATTTTCTGTTTCATCGACGACACCCGTCACGTAAATCTAGGTCAAATCCAAGTAATTTCAGCAGAACAACGAAACAGCAACGCACACTAGTACTAATGAGCTTATCGAAACCATCGACCTTCATATCTCACATTTCTTAATGAGATAATGTCAGAAGTAACGGGCAGAAAGGGATGGTTCATTAGCTCCTATTTCACAGCTTGAAACCAATGATCTATGCATCTGGATTCTTTTTCACTATTTATTAAAAAGTGATTTGAAGCGCGATTTAGTAGATTTGTGTCGATATGATGGAATCGTTTTCCTTCTGATTTTAAATTTTGTTATCTTTCTTCACAACAATTTGAAATTAACGAATCGTTTTCCTTCTGATTGTACATTTTTTAATCTTTCTTCACAGCAATTTGAAATAAAAGAATCGTTTTCCTTTGTAATGTAAATTTTGTAATCTTTCCTTACAGCAATTTGAAATAGACAGACTTTTGCATTTTATGAGCGATATCGGTGAATAGATAACATTGCATATTTAGATAATGATGGGAAACCACTGTTGCTATTGATACGGTTTGGAGTTGCAATCTTTGATAATGAAACAAAGAAATAACGTAGGAGAGTCAATAACAGGTTTTGTTGGATGTTTATTACTCTGACATTTTCAATATCATCTATGATCAACTCATGGCCCATAACCTGCCATTTGTAAAGTAAAATAAATGTGTATTACGGCTATGAATCATAATCATAACTGCATATAGCTTGCCCAAAGAGACACACAAAATATGATTCCAGATAGCAATGAAGAGCCCCAGGGCAAAATCAATATCAGTCAACGACGAGCCGATATTGATATGTTTACAATGAGCAAGACAGGAAAAAAATCGTTTGATAAATCGTACAAACTGGTCCCAGAGGAAGTAAATATTGCTTCAGATTTCAAATAACATTTGGTTCGTATTACACCAGTTCTTGAAACTAAATTTCTTTCCCAAAACAAAATACATCGGTTTAATCTGGCATCTGAAAAACGAGTAAACGAATGATATTCTAAATATTAATATTTATACATAATGTGAAAATGCTAAAAAGTACAAGATTTTTTCTTTGACCTGTACCTTTTGGATGGTTTCCCGGATTTCTTGCATTTTCCTCTCGTGCCGATGACAGAAGCGAACCACATACGCCATGGATATGATGCACACGGCACCAATTATGCCGATCCCTATTGGGACAAGCACAGTGATCAAGTACTTCTTGTCCTGTGAAAACAAAACATATATTGAAAGCAGAGCTTGTGTGTGTGTGTGTGTGTGTGTGTGTGTGTGTGTGGGNGGGGTCAATTATATATCCCAAATAGCCAGTCAATATGTAAAATTACACAGTGAAACAGCAAATACTAGCGCAGTAAACTAATAAAGGACCTACTAGTAAACAATTTTTGGTAAGGAGCGAAAAAAGGATTGCCATCATACTGGAGAAAGACTGAATGTGGTGAGAGGATGAATTCGTCCGTAGGACACGAATGGTCAAGAGATAGCATGGCAATAACAAAACACAGTGATGTTCTTAACACTCTAGTGATGACCTGAAAGCTCTGTGGATGACTTAACAAATCTAGTGATGACCTAGCAATGACCTTAAAACTCTAGTGATGACATAGAAACTCTAGTGATGAACTAAAACTCTAGTGATGACTATCGTGATGACCTGAAAGCTCTGTGGATGACCAAAAAACTCTAGTGATGACCTAAAAACTCTAGTGATGACCTAGTGATGATCTATAAAATCAAGTGATGACCTAAAACTCTAGTGATGACATAGAAACTCTAGTGATGATTTAAAGTAATCCTTACATGTTCAACGAAATATAACTTGTTTGTTCAATATCAGGTTTGGTTACACGCAAGTCGCTTGTTTGTTGCAACTTCCGTTTGCCTTTAATTGCACAAACGCCTTAAATAACATATAGATTTGCTTAGAAAAGGAACTACTACAGCAAGTCACACCAAAGGGAACAACTTGTAGCATAAACGAGCTATCTCGGAGAAGTCAACAATTTGTTTTTTTTATAAACAGTGGATAATGGTTAAAGTAACAGGAAGGTAAATGATTCTCGAATACCAAACGACGGACAATCTGGTTAACGTTATAATAAATGTTCATATTTTAACGTCAAAATTTGGTATGTATTATGACCTCATTTGTCTTGATATACAAGTACTGAAACATAAGTTCGAAATAATCGTGTTTCCATATAAATCATTTCAACCTTGATATTTAGGTAGCATTTGCTTAATGCTTTATTTAAAGGGTAATTGTAGCTATAACTTATTATTTAATCACATACATATCCTCATTGTATTAAATTCTTACCTTCACACATTTCTACAAAATCATAAAATATTAACGTAACACACACACACACACACACACACACACACACTGGTGATGTACCTTTAAATTTCGTAATAGATACAGTATGCCAAAATGCATTACATAACATGATACAGTTGTTATTTCTTTCTAGGACCCATCAATTCGGCTAGGGGCAACAAAGTTGGAAAGTTGTTTAAAACTTCCGTTGAAACCAAAGAGGAGGTGCATAAAAACATTATTTTTAGAAAAAACGCGATATAATATGTCATCCAGTAACTGCAGCCCAACTTAACCTGAAGGAAAAAACATGTTCATAATGTTTATTCTCCTGATAACACGATCAAGTATCCGTTTCCATATTTATTGATATAGTTCTACTGATCGTGAAGCAGGGGATATTTGTGAAACAAACACATTTCCTGATATATTTTTTCTTTCAGAATAAATATTTTTTAAGATTCTACTAGAATTCTCGTCCGAGACAAAACCTTTATTCAACTGCTTTTAAATAAATGGGGAAAATTGTCGAATTCAACTCAGTAAAATACTGATCTTTTGACCACATCTAAATCCGGTGTTATGATTTAGAAGGAAAGATAATGTATTGATATGAAGTTAATAAAGCTTCTATGGAAAATCAGAATCCGGGAATGAAATAGTGCTAATCTTTAGAAATCCAAATCCAAATCAATTTCAAAATGTCAGACTATAGTGGATTTCTTAAAGGATTTGATATTTGTTCCTCCGTTGTTGACGGTAAATATTCTGTTAAGCCTTTGTCACGGCTTCCCGTGGTGATATAACTCTTTAGATTAATATTTCAAGAAGCAAATTAGATCTTCTTGAAAGTGTGCCATTCCTTAGAAATTCATTAAATTTAAAATTGTGTCACGGCATGAAAAAATACAGTTTCAAGCCGCCTGCATTTGTGTCCTAAATGAAAGAATCCACTTTTGTCGTTCATTACTTAGGATTAATTGGAAAAAGGTTTATTTTTAAATGTTTCCCGTTTTTATTGGAATAAGATTGACGATGAGGAGTAACATCAGTTGGTTTGAATTGAGACTTACCCTCCAAATCAGACTTCCGAATGGCCCATCTTCTATTGGAACTGTAAACAGAAACGAGAGGACAAGTTTGAACAAAAGACATATGAGGATAAGTTTAAATACCCATATGATTGTATTCAAGAGAGAAATATGACAAATTCTCTTTATGCTGGCTAGTGTAATGCAGATATACATTGCCAAATGTTCTTTTTTTTCGCGAATCATACATTTCGGATGAAACCTGAGACAAAATTTAAAAACCACAAGGAAAAAAACTTTTCCCACCTAACATTGCATATGAACGACATTTTTTCACCGAATATTGTCAACTTGAAGTTTTCTAAAAAAATATTTCCCTGTTTTTTAAACAAATTAACAAAAGAAATAAATTCTTAGTACTCCTGAAACTGCCTTATCGTCACTACCGTTTTTCTGAGAACCTCGTGAATTATTATTATTTTTCCACAATAGTTTCCTATGGCTTTCAAACCTTAAAAACTACTGTACTTTTATTGTTGCACAGGAACATATATCATTCCTTGAGACAGATACTGGTCATGTTATATATTCATTGTAAGTGTGTAAACATATTGAACAGCAGAGTTACTTCCCTTTGTAATTATTTTTACACGCATTTATATAAACCCATATAAGAAAACAGTATCGAGCATGGATATCTTACACAAGCAAAGCGTATAGAATTGGATTTAAGAGAGAAAAATCTGTCAGGCATCCGGTTATTTTCTTGTCTTTCATCACGTTATAAAAATTCGATGAACTCTCGTCATATTCAGACTGAACAGCAATGCAGCTGCCGAATCAGCCACACTAAATGTTTTTTTGTCCTTGAATGCCATTTTTGATGACAGAAAGTGAAAAAAAAAGTAACACTAAGTTTAAGCTATACTTCTATAAAGTTTTGGTTAAAGACTTTAGATTAAAAAAAGATTGGTAATAAATACGGGGTAAGAGCATAGAAAAGTATCTGTCTCTTGTCACAACATGCATACCTTCAATTACTTCAATATATTAACCAACATCACTTTAATGATAATAATAATATACAGCATTTGATATAGCGCCCTATCTACCTAAACTAAGCCACTCTAAAGCGCTTTACAGTACATAGATATAAAATGTATACAACTGATACAATCAATACAATTATCATATACATTAAGCAATACAATTTTTAGGAATTCGCAGAAGCTGCCTTATCAGGCGCTAACTATTAGTCCTATGTCACCTTGCTACTATATCCATGTGTGTGTATTCCTGCGTGGGATGTATTGTGTTCTGTTTGTAGTGGGACCGTGCTTCCAACGGTATAATTTACAGTGCCACCTCACTTGAATGCAGCAGCACATATACCGCAACATCCACCCCAGACCATTTAATACTCCACATGGGTTGTTGGAGTTGTATGGGCAGGAGAAAAACATTTTTTTTTTGTAGAGACAGCACACATTGTACATGGTACTCGGAAAAGTTAGATTTCCGGCGGAGATTTGGAATACTATACAACGCTTATAGACACATTTGTTTACAGGTTTATGTTCACTGTCATCATCCCGAAAAAACTGCTAATTTAGATACATAGCGAAAGCTCCATGTTATTAAGTAACAAACCTTCCAGCGTTCAAGAAAATAGAGTTATTAAGTTGTTTATGATTTCGTCCCAAAACTGATATTTTGTAATGGTTAAAGCAACTGTTAAAGAGGATTTATTGTGCAGAGTTACAATGGATACAGTAGATATTCGCAAAACTAAGAGATTTAAGGCATCAAAGATATAAAAGAATAAGCACAAAATTAAAAGAAATCCCACAAGAGCCGATTAATTGCAGAGAAAACCTATCTTAATGCAGTAAAGTGGTTCGGTGTATGCCACGGCTATCAAGATGCTGATTTGCTGTGTCGTATCGGCAATCGTTTTATGCCTGCTAATTGAAATAGAGGATTATTTATAGATATGATTGCGTTTATGCATGTGCAGTTAACACTTTACTTTTAATGCTTCCTAATTATTTTCTTACAGTGGATTCTCTCGTCATGGTATTTAGCTCTGATGCGCGGCTATGATTACAAAAGACACTTCTAATTCCATGAAGTTTAATCAAGTCAATAGTTGCTGTTTTAGGAGATGATCTGAACACGGATGCTGTGTAATTAATGTACATCTGGGGAAACTAATCAGTGGTTGATTAGACCAATATGTCTCGGCATTCAATCAAGGACGAAGTATGTGTCACAATGTTTGTTTACGTAAGTAGAACATTTTGTTGTCTATTTGGTAACATTCTAATTGCAGATTTCTTTATATTACGTCCGCTTCTGTGTAAACTCATCTCGAACCGTTGATTATCCCCTTCTCCTTTATCCTCTTATCAAGCGGAGAGTTTATTGCTGGTGTCCAATCAGGTATAATCTGATAACCAGAAAGGATTTTACATTCATTTTCGAATAAAAACTTTAAAAAAATGTGACCTTTTCTATCATTGATAGAAGCATTTAAAACCGTTTGTACAACAAAATTGGAAAGTTTTTACCCCTTTTTATTTTCGTTCTTTTCGCTTTTTCGAATTAGAACAATATAGACACAACGGGGTGTTTCCCGTATTTATGTCGACACAACGGGGTTTTCCTGTATTTATATCGACACAACGGGGTTTTACCTGTGTTTATGTCGACACAACGGGGTTTTCCGGTATAATTATCGAGACAATGGGAGTTTTCCGTATTTAAATCGACACAACGGGGTTTCCCTGTATTTTTATCATGCTATTAACGTAGAATGTATTATATTGTTACCTTTCAGTTAAGATTGTGAAGAGTATTGAAACATCCACGATTTCAAAGGATGACACCGAAGGGTTCTTGATACCGCAAACAATATCATTTGATTTGTGCTAGAATTATCTCCCTTTGTGTTTTGAAAAGCATTTTGCATTAATTTAGCATTATCTGAATGTTACCAATTTACGCACTCTTGTTTACCTGTATATACAGTATAACAACCGTTCAGGAGCTAAAACAAATCAGTGGATTGTTTCTGCAAATTAGTTGTATGTTATAATAAGGCAGGATAATCCTTAAATCAAGATTTTGGTGTGACTGGCTACCGATCATTCTGATATAAAAATGAAGATGTGACCTCCAATCTTAGACAGCACGAGATTTGACGTGGTTGCAATGCATTCTACGTTAAGATAGCAATAGCTATTGAGGCGGCCATTGAGTGCTTTGTTGTCGTGACATATCTGGCAATTTCCAAGAAATTCGCTTGGAATTAACGATATTCATCTCAATCAATTGGTTTTTTTGCCCCATTATATTTTGTGATATTATTAAACTACATAGGATGAATGTCTGTGGAAATACTGTTTTCCCGAAAACACAAATAGCCATTTCCATGATATTAGCAATAGAGATCAATGTGCTTTTAGATTCAGAACGACTCTCGTTTTACCGTTATGGATTTCCTCCTTAATTGCCTTGCCAAAGAATGACAAAAGATTTTATTAACTCGTTTTGCCGTTGGCATCTTAGGATATGTTTTCTGATGTGACAGTAGGAAAAGCAACAAGGAAACAACATGCACTAAGAAACCCTTTCCAATACACTCAATTTAGAGTCATATTCTCCAATCAGGATATATATTCTTGTTACCCTGCAAAAGAATGCAGTAAATGCAATCTATATTTAGATTCGAATATGCACATTGTTTCTTTAAATCGAAACTTTCATTTCCGCTCCACTTCAATATCAATTGGAACGAAAATTAGACTGTCAAAATGTATTTGTTCGATTTTTGAAACTCAGAAAGGCCGATATTGTTTGGCCTTTTAGACTCATGACAAATGTCTTCTGGAGTTTTCACCGACCTAAACAAAAATCAATGATGTAGCTTTACTGCTGCTATAAGTTGTATTCTGGCACAGAAATAATTTCTTTCTTGATATTCTAAACCTCTTGACATTGCTTGTTCGGAATAACACTTGTATAGTGTGTTTCTGACTAGACAAGTGTTAATATGTCTGTGAACAAAAATGTCAGAACTAATATCCAGAGTCACGTTTAAAGGGTTTCCAGACACAAATTCAGATTTCCAAACTTGAATATTTTGGAAGGTCGTGACAAACACATTCACATATTTATTATATTTTTGAATAACAAATATTGTGGAGAGAGATTCGTTCTTAAGATGAATACTTTCTTCCTTCACTCCCTGACTTAATTATCACCAAAGTATTGAGAGTGTCTCAAGCTGAGGTCAAAATAAATCTCCAGTATTTTATTTTTCCATAATTTCTCAAAAATCGAATTTTGCAGAATTTGCATTCGTTTCGCATTGAGGTAACCATGCTTTGAAACGCTTGGTCCTGAATATTTATTTGTAGTTAATGGTAGGGATACCCGCTGGTATTACGTGTCATGTGTAACTCGTTGTGTCCCTTAAACGACTACTTGACATCCAAGCATCGGTTAAAGTCGACTACTGAGAGTTGAAATGTCCATTATCGTCTTTTATTGCTACCAAGTGCCATTTATTATTTAACAAGTACATGCAAACTCTTCGCTTGATAAAGACCAAGATGTGAATAAGACATTCAAAATAGCACCTAAATTGGAGGAAACATACGATTTTGCGACACAGATGAAAGCGTAGAGTTTCAAACGTCACTCAGTCAACACCTTATCTTTATACCAACACAAATTATACCATTTGTACCGGAATCGTGTCGACTTCTTCAGGCCGAAATTTACTGACTTTCAATTACCATCCATCAGTTTGCGGAAGAAGCAAACGAACGGTTCTTTATTAAGAAGTCTCCAGGCAATGTTACGTGAAATTCAAAGTCTTTATGTCAAGGAAATTGAGCCCAGGCACGTCTCGACAGAACGCCAGGGACAAGGGTTTAGCAATGTTACGTAAATCTTTGTATCGTGTAACTTTCGGGGAAAATATATATATAAAAAAGTTATTATATTCAAAATTGGTCGCCTTGTAGGCATTCTCCAAACAAACAAACAAAACGAATCTTAATAGAGGTCTCCAGAATATGTAACAAATAAGTTCGTAAAACGATGCAACCGTTTAGAAACATTTCATCAAAGATTCTGCTGGTTAAACTGCTTTGAATGGAAATGCAGTGTCTAGTTGAACCCTAGATGCTCTATTCAACTGAATCAACTTTAGCCTTAAAGGAATCAGCATTGGCAAATGTTTGGAACTTCCCATGGTGATTTCAGTACAAAAAAGAAAGGTGAAACAACTAATGACTCTTCTGGTCTGTCGGAAAAATCATGCTGTCTACTTCAAAATAGAAATGTTAAACATAAAAAGATCAGGAAAACTGCCGAACATCGATGCAGGTTCACACAATAGTTCAATTACAAATAAAAAGCTTTCTTTTTCATGTTTAACGATGGCAAAAGTGATTGCCATTCTGAACGACCAATCAATCAGCCGAAGTAAAAAAAAAATTGCAGCAGAATGAAGGAAAAAATCTAAGACAGAAAAAAGAGAAAGATAATAAAAAAAGAAAGTTAACAAAAGAAAGAAAAAAGAAAAGATGCCTATAAAACAATAAAACATTTATTCACATTACAAATTTACACCTTCTTACTTCAAGAAATAAATTACTCTTAAACCAGTATTTCAAGTAGACCATGCCGGAAAAAGTACAGCTCATATGTTACGGCCAACCTCGTGGCCTGAAAGTCCACTATCGGAGTCAGTCAGAGTCACAAGAAACAGAAGGAAACACATAGCTCAATTTGAAGTATATCAATTCAGAAAACCTTTGTAAAAATCAAAAACATAAAAACACCATATCGCCATGTTGTCAGGGGTCAGCAATTTTACTCAAGGTGTAAACAAAGAAAAACATATGTCTCAACTGTTCCATGTTTATTTATTGTGTATAAATTTATACTTATCTCGATCCCTCTTGTAACTGCAAAACAATGGTTTACTATTCTTTAGACTATATTTATAAATTTTACATTTTTGAACCCAAAGGATAATTTGATATAAAATGTCTTTATGAAGTAAATCTGCATATGCTTTAAGTGTATAAATAACTAAATTTCTTTGGACACGAAATTTAAGTGTGGAACATAGAAACATTAGGAATGTTACTGATTTAAAATAATCCCGTGAACATTTATGTTTTTGTGTAATCAAACGTAAATATTCGTACACCAATAAATAACATATTCCTGTATCTTGTTTTAATTCTTTCAAATATTTCAAATAATTTCGAACGTGTGCAGTTTGCTTTCAAGAGGTTTGATTTGCTTTTCCAAATACGAGATTTGTTGTGTTTTAAAAACATTCGTAGCATTGGTGTTCACTTAGTAAGTTAGTGATGTGAAAGAAAAGGTTTTCTGAAAACGAAAAACAACAGTTTAAACATTTATTTTTTGGTTTGTTATTATTTATGATTTTTACTTTTCATAGTAAACCGAGCTATAAGAAAGTAATTGTGTGTGTACATTTGGCGTTTTGTGTTGAAGCTCTCTGTAGTATACTTGTACATGTGTTTTAACGCTCTCTGTCCTACAATTGTCCTCGCATGTTAACGCTGTCTTGTATTCATCTTTCCGTGTGTGGACGCTATCTTGCATTCATTTGTCCTTGTGTGTTAACACTCTCTGACCTACATTTGTCCTTGGGTGTTAACACTGTCTGACCTACATTAGTCCTTGTGTGTTAACACTGTCGGACCTACATTTGTCCTTGTGTGTAAACGCTCTCTGACCTACATTTGTCCTCGTTTGTTAACACTGTCTGACCTACACTTGGCCTTCTATGTTAACACTGTCTGACCTACACTTGGCCTTCTATGTTAACACTGTCTGACCTACATTAGTCCTTGTGTGTTAACACTGTCGGACCTACATTTGTCCTTGTGTTTTAACACTCTCTGACCTACATTTGGCCTTGTATGTTAACACTGTCTGACCTACACTTGGCCTTCTATGTTAACACTGTCTGACCTACACTTGGCCTTCTATGTTAACACTGTCTGACCTACATTAGTCCTTGTGTGTTAACACTGTCTGGCCTACATTTGTCCTTGTGTGTTAGCACTGTCTGTCTTACATTTGTCCTTGTGTGTTAGCACTGTCTGTCTTACATTTGTCCTTGTGTGTTAGCACTGTCTGTCTTACATTTGTCCTTGTGTGTTAACTCTCTCTGACCTACATTTGTCCTCGTGGGTTAACACTGTCTGACCTACACTTGGCCTTCTATGTTAACACTGTCTGACCTACACTTGGCCTTCTATGTTAACACTGTCTGACCTACACTTGGCCTTCTATGTTAACACTGTCTGACCTACACTTGGCCTTCTATGTTAACACTGTCTGACCTACACTTGGCCTTCTATGTTAACACTGTCTGACCTACATTAGTCCTTGTGTGTTAACACTATCTGACCTACATTTGTCCTTGGGTGTTAACACTGTCTGACCTACACTTGGCCTTCTATGTTAACACTGTCTGACCTACATTAGTCCTTGTGTGTTAACACTATCTGACCTACATTTGTCCTTGGGTGTTAACACTGTCTGACCTAAATTTGTCCTCGTGTGCAAACACTGTCTGACCTACATTAGTCCTTGTGTGTTAACACTGTCTGCCCTACATTTGGCCTTCTATGTTAACACTGTCTGACCTACACTTGGCCTTCTATGTTAACACTGTCTGACCTACACTTGGCCTTCTATGTTAACACTGTCTGACCTACACTTGGCCTTCTATGTTAACACTGTCTGACCTACATTAGTCCTTGTGTGTTAACACTATCTGACCTACATTTGTCCTTGAGTGTAAACACTCTCTGACCTACACTTGTCCTTGTGTGTTAACACTGTCTGCCCTACATTTGGCCTTCTATGTTAACACTGTCTGACCTACATTTGTCCTTGTGTGTTAACACTGTCTGATCTACATTTTTCCTCGTGTGCTAACCCTGACTGACCTACATTTGTCCTCGTGTGTTAACACTGTCTGACCTACATTTGTCCTCGTGTGTTAACACTGTCTGACCTACATTTGGCCTTCTATGTTAACACTGTCTGACCTACATTTGTCCTCGTGTGCTAACACTGTCTGACCTACATTTGTCCTCGTGTGTTAACACTGTCTGACCTACATTTGACCTTGTATGTTAACAATGTCTGATCTACATTTGTCCGGTTGTGTTAACACTGTCCTACATTTGACCTTGTTTGTAAACACTCTCTGATCTACATTTTTCCTCGTGTGTTGACGTTGTAAAGCTTGATTTTTGCGTTTACTCTTTGACGCCATTGTATATGTTTTCCTATTATGTTGGAGCTGTGGCATATTTCTCCCTTGTGTGTGCTTCTGGAATACGTTTCATTTTTAAGCTTCCTATCGTGCAATAAAACAAAATACACATATAGGAATCACATTAAGGCATCTGCGCTTTTAAATAAACATTTTTATACTATGGAATACTTTGCTAAATTCGACTCTATTTTGTTGGTATCCCAAGTGATACCCGAATGCTACAAAATTAATTTGGGCATGCCTCTTGGTTTCGGCTGGGACCAGAATTAATAATTGTGCTGGAATCGACCAAAATGTCACGAACGTCCACTTCCAGCACTTTAAAGAACATGTCTAGATTAACCAGAAGTGACAAAAAGTACCTTTTGGCGTGAGAAATATGCATCAAGATAAACCAGTTGTTCAGTTAGTCGGCATGAGACATTCATTACACAGAGAACCGACCATGTGTATTGGTTTGGACAGGGGCGGTAATTAATGTGTGTCCGTCACGTCATCCTGATGGATGTAGCCGTAATCTCCATCACGACCTACGGGGTATTGAATTTGTGGGTGTTCTTTGGGAATCTAGTGCAACAATAGGCGGGAAAGAATAGACGAATCTTTACGACCTCCTCGTTGCGACCATTCAGGGGTTTTATTGATTTCATCATGTTGGACTTTAGATTAGAATCGTGGGTTGAAGATCCGGGTAAGAGATTTAGATTATTTTTTCACTTGATTTTATGGTTTTAATATCAATATTAAGTCAAGGAATATTTGGGAGCATTTTATTAAAAAGATAAAAAAGAACCTATAAAATGTTTTTTTTTTCGATTCTTTAGTCCACATGAAACATATACTATATTGGATTTATCTGTGACATTGTTTTGAATGCAGTCTGCTTAGTATTTATAAATTCTATATGAATTCATATGTAGGGGAAATGAGCTGAGAACTTCCGTCTGTCAAAATATATCACCTACTCAAATAAAGAAGTGCAGCCTCGTCCTAAGCTGAAGGATCCCCGTACCACTGCCAAAACAGTTACTAAGTGTTTGAGAACTGGGTTTTTTCCAGCAAGACTATAGCTTTGATAAAATATTTCTGAAAAGTAAACCATACCTTTTAGGACTGAAATGAGAAATAATAATAAAAAAAAAAATGCAATCAATAACAATGCTCCAAGTGTACAACAAAAATCATCTCCGGGGCTAGACCCAGATTTGAACCCTGAACTTGAGACTGTTGAAATATAATTACTCTTACCGGTTGAACAACCTGTTCGCCATTTTTTATGAAGAACAGTTTTCATCTTCTTTAACGCGTTCTTTTTCAAATCTGTCTGAATTATTCTATATCGACGAAATTCTTACGAACACCATATCATTTGGTATTTTACCGAAGTAAATTGAAAACGCGTATCCTTTGTAAAAAGAAAAAAGGAAGACAAATAAGTTTTTGATAACTTCAGATGCGTGTCGCCTTGTGTATGTTTTGTGAATACGAAATGTCAATGGTTACCGAACAATCGCAGTATTTTGACATGCCAAGTCTTGACATTACTGTAGCAACAGACATTCAATTTTCTTAAGCAATAACGATGCAATTCGGTTTCTATTACTTCACTTCCTCACATTAGCATAAGAAAAAGGAGCCGTTTGTGTATATGTATAGAGTCTGAACGTCATTCCCGTTTTAAAGTAATGAAACTAACAGAAAGAAATATGCTAATTTGGCTTCGTCTTTGGTTTGTGTAAAAAGGAGTCCAATTTAAAATATTCCGGCTCGTTTTATTGCATTTTCGACTGAACTCGCTTTGGCCATTATACGACAATGGAAATGTCACAACCAAACATTCCAGACATTCGAGTCTGGCAAAAACATCGAGGCATGTAGAATACTTTAGGCGATTTCATTAAGCTCTGCCGGATATTTGATACAGTCTTTAACTGTACAGCAAAGTCCTATCATGTCGAAGTAAGTGTTAGAACATTAAGATGTAAACTTTAATTATTTTACAACAATTATTAAACAAGTTATTTCAACTTATATTGATAACTTTTGTTGGCCCGGATGTAATCGCGCTGGGGGCTGTAATGTGGGAGGTAGCCGGAGTACCCGCAGTACCCGGAGAAAATCCACGTGGCAAAGCAGGTGACCTCATACATGTTTACGTCCAATCGGGGAATCGATCCCCAACCGCCTTGATGAAAGGCGAGTACGTTGGCTACTGCGCTACCCGTCTATCACCACCATCCATGTTACATGTAAGAACATTGATGTGTATTCCATACACCGTACCGGAGGTAAAACACAAAGAAAAAAACTGTCAGAAGACCAAATCAAACGTGACCAAAGACGGAAAATTAAAGATGTCAGAGTGAAAATGTTATAACCGAGACATGATGGCTTGGCGTTCTCCACCCGGATGCATTTTATTCTGACGACGGTAAACCAGAGATACCTAAGGAGACAGCGCTGAAAACAGACTGTAAGTAGGAGAGACACGATGGAGGTCCAAGGGATATGACTGGGACAGCAAATCAAACTGTGGTTGCTCCAAGGTCCCCTACGCAGAAATTAAAGAAGAAAACCTCAAACTTGTAGTGATAACCACATTAGTCGCCTTCGTTTAAAACGTTTCCTCTTTACACAATATTTACAATACTCTATCTTCTCACTATTCGTACAATCCGCTAGATCTTCCCATTTCCTAATTGTATTCAGATAGAACAATTACTGTCACAATAGGAATCCCATTGCTCTAGAAAAACGCTTGATCCCTAGACCACAGTTACGCTGCGCAAAACCAATTCGGTGTCCGCACTCGTCAATTCAATCACCGCGCCGCGTTGTAATTCGGCCGGAAATAAAATGAATTTCACATGAATTTCGTCCTAGTAACGAGATTTGTAAAGATGTTATCGGTCGAGGCCGAAATAATGACATAAATTCGGACAGTTAGTTTATTTACGTGACCAGTGTAAATTGTGTTAGTGCGTGCGGAAATGTGGGACTTCCAATTCAGAATACATATTACGACAATATGACCGTGCCATAATCTGTTATATAAATAGCACGGCTTGGACTGTTGTTAAGGTCAATACCATCTATATGGGACGAATCCCAAGCTGACCAGGGCGATCGATAGTGTAAGAAACGATAAACGAACGATTAGACGTGATTTATTTAGTATCAACCGTGCTATGGCTGGCATGAAAACGAGATTGCCTTCTATTATACTTGTCGGCTTTTTTGCTTGATTACCAATAGTCTGGCGAGACAGCGTAGGTTTCAACTTATATAATACACTGGGGTCCGCAATGATATAGTGCTATATATGGAACTTGTCGTTTCCATTTTGGATTATGGCAATGAATACAAGCTACAAACGACGCCATAATGATGGTGCAGTCATCAGAAATAGTGGTAAACATTTCTAGCTGAATTTGATTTCGATATTTTAATGATGGTCATTTTATTCAAACCTTTAGAAGCACATCCATCTGCGGATTAATGAGAGAAAAAGAGAGACCAGAAAAAATTGTGTCACGTGTTGTGTCTTTTTACATTGGAAATATCTTTTTCATCTCATATCATTTACAAATGCTTATCCATGTTTGTTTTCTTTTTTATTTATTCATTTATTTTTGTCTGTTCCCGGATCAACATTTATCTGACACCAATCGTTATTTCCTTTCTACTTGTAAGTAGAGATATATCCCGGTAGTCCAGCTCTGACCTTTCAGAGTACATTAGGTGTTGATCAATGTTTCAGTGACATCTCAGGTGATCACCTTGCTAAAGCGCAAAACTGACTAAGCTATTACAGGTTTCGGAGGTACATTTTGTATCGCGCCATTTCTGCGCCCGATTTTTTATAAATTTGATACTAAATTTGAATCATTTACCATCCATCAGTCTGGTGCTGGTGAAAAAGAACTATCATCGAAGTCTGTTACATCTATATAATACTATAATACGACCAGGTGTTCCGAAAGGGTAAGCGTCTTTTGCTTCGTCGGCGACACCCGCCATGTATAAATCTAGATTAAATCCAGGGCCCGTATTCATTAAACTGTTCTCATGCATGGCTTTTGTGATCAAAACAACTTTCATGTAACTCACTTAAATCATGTTAAATGATCAAATAGACAAATGTAAACATTAAGTCTCTTCATTTTTTCCCCAAATCATTGACAAAATTAAATTTTCACAATTATTTATTAACGTAACAAGAAATTAGGCTTGAGCACAAAAAAACATGCTTGAGCATGAGAACGGTTTCATGAATACAGGCCCTTCATACTGAGAACTGCGATAGCGAAAACTAAACCGCCACAAATGCAGTAGCGGAAATCTTGGAATGGGTCTTCTGAGTTTTGTTGCTTATTTATACAAATCGTGGTGTTCAGGTAGCAGTTTACAGTAGAGGGTTGTGGCCATGGGTGATATTTTTGTTAAATGGCTAACCCCTGTATAATGATATGTAAAAAAAATATAAAAATAAAACTGTACTAAAATTGGTATAAGCATGATGAAGTGGGCTATGTGAGCTTCACATTTGTAAAAAAGAAAGAAGATTTCTTTGGTTCGAGAATAAAATTTTGGCCATAATACGAAAGGGTGCGTACACATGAAAAGCTAGCTTTACAGGAGGTAAAATTTTGACAACAGCACACGACGCAAAATTGCAAAAAATCAAGTTCTACAATTTTACTGCGACCCAGATAATTCTGCAACCAGGTAGGTAATCTTTAATTTCAGACAGAGCTTAGGAAAAAAATTACTACTTGCGGGGGTCAAATTTTGGGTTAAAAATAGCATTTTTTGGCATTTTTTGGTAATTTTTGATGTGGTAACCATGGTTTTCACACAAGTGACATACATAGAAAAAAGAGGTTTATACACTTCTCAGTGCTTTATATGTATTGTAAATGTAATGCAGTTTACAAATATATATACATGTATACATGTGTTGTGTAGGGTAAATCCGCTGTGTTTACATTTCCTCGACATGTGCCTTGTTTATCAGAGTCGGGCCATTTCTACTGTATTCTGCTACCACAGGTCAAAGGAAACACATTGTTCTCAATTGGGATCTACAGTATTTAAATTTATGGGCAAAAAAATGGTTAGTTAAATTCAATCCTTAATGAAAGAAATGCACTATCCATATCGTATGCATTTAGAAGATTGTGCGCTCTATGGAAATTAGTCTTAACACACTCATCTGGGAGTTATTTATAATTGCTTTGCAAAATAAGGAAAAGCAGTTTGATGTTTCAACCTTTAATGAAGAGAGGTTATGTTTTCTGGAAAAGCTTTATACCTACTTAAGACTGATATATTGCTTAGAATGTATCGATATTTCAGTTACTCAGCATAAGATAACGTGTATAAGGTATGGGAAGGGGAATCACAACGATCTGGAAAGACTAGAATTGGCACTGTGGGAGCGCATTTGGATTATTATTATACTGCAAACGAGTGTATTTATTTTGAGGGAGTGGAGGTAGGATTACATTTCTTGTCGGCGAGAAGACAATGAGTAACTGCATAATAAGGATTTAAATCCCTCTTGTCTCACAACATTAATTCAAGGAAAAGTTTCAATTTCTGAAGAACTGACAACGATTATCCAATAATCTACGCATAGACTAATAGTCCTAATCTTAAATATTTCATCCTTTCTTCTTCGTAATTGGTAGGTAATTGACGACTTCACGAGAAAATCGTCTGCAACGAATAAACCGCTTTCAATTTCTTTGTAACTTTAGACAAATTGATGATGTCACAAGTATCTAAAAGCTATATGGAGACCGGACATGTATGTTCCTTATATATGATTTATATATATATGAATTTCACGGAAAGTCCCTTTTGTCAGTGAAATATTTTTAAATATTTTAAAACACCATTTCATATTTGAAATATTTAAATGCACTAAGTATACCAACCAGAGGTTGATTCTAATCTAAGATATAGATATTCTGAATTAAAAAGCAGCTGGTAAATGTTTGCCATATTTTGGGACGAACGTATGCATCTGGACTGAACTATTGAAGTGTTTTCACTGTTTCGATGTTAAATCAAATCACGTACCAGATTTTCATTTAATTCAGTTATACGTATTCAATTGTGTGCCGCCTACACTATATATTTGTGACGCATTTTATGTTTTAAGTATGTATGTTAATGCTGTGTCTGGTTCTTTTGCACCACATATAACGATGAAATATGCGTAATACATTAAAAAAATCATAGCTATAAAACATGAGGATGTAGGTATAAACACTTGTTTGTTATCGGTTTGTTGGTGACTTTCTTATAAACGATAACGTACAAACAAAACAAGTAAGGGTTTGGATGATTAAAAAAAAAGTAATAATTCTAGTCGGTAATGATAGGTAATGAATGAAACCATATTTAAATGTAATATATGTTCAGAAAGTGGCTCTTAAAAGTATATTCTTGCCAACTTATTTCAAACAAAGACGTTTACAATATATACTTCACATATCTTGTATTTTGCGAAGACCGATTTAAATTAACGGTTGACACAAATTTGGGAATCAAACTTCAGTGAGATTTGATCTTAGATATATAAGCGAGACATTTGTTATTAATAAAATGCCCTGACAAGTATTCAAAATAAAAATATAATCTTTATGTAAGAATATAAGTAGTATAGATGAAAGACCTTGTTAGGCGGACCATTTTAGTTTCCAAAACATAAATTCGTTATTTGACATTTAA
This sequence comes from Mizuhopecten yessoensis, assembly GCF_002113885.1. NCBI lineage: Eukaryota > Metazoa > Mollusca > Bivalvia > Pectinida > Pectinidae > Mizuhopecten > Mizuhopecten yessoensis. The sequence continues at coordinate 384,525 of NW_018408743.1, read as the reverse complement.
AAGAAATCCACTTCCTGTATATGATCGGCCGGAGAACCGGTATCCAGAATACAGGCGTCCATATTATTGAGGTTCCGTTAAATACAGGATATGACGTAAAGGTGGGGTCAACATTTGGCCCCCACTTTGTCTTACTTTATTCTTTTGCCTTATGTACATAAAAATGATCAATTACTGCATAATAATTATTCATAATTGTTACTGATAACCGTAGTGGACCTCCTTGCATAACACCAGGTTGAGTGACGGGGGTATCCTAACAAAATGACCGATAAATATCACAGGCAAATGTTAATTTGGAAATGAAATATAATAGTGTATAGTGTATAAGATTACTGTTATTTTGATACTAAATATGCCATATTGGTAGACATAAAGTAAGCGTAGTGATACTTCTAATTGGAAAAACATGCAAAATTTTCACAAAATTTTAAATATAACTAACATTGTCAACTTGCCTATATATAGTTACAATGGTAGTCTATATTTTAAACTTCTTTAAAAACTTCCTATATATGTATTCTGTCTACAGAATCATTTTTATGTAATATCAAAACCGGTAAAGTACTTTTTAGCATGCCAAACATGATCAATGCCCAATTTCACATAACCTTGAAGATTTGACTATCAATGTTTATTATGATTAACACCGATACATTTTCCTTTTTTGTAAAATACTAAAACACTTTATTATATTAGGCATGTTTTAAAGTTATGTGCAGCAGTAATAATTCATGATTATGTATTATGTCATAGTAATCTTTCCTCTGGAGAACTACTTAAGAAGGTTTGAGATTGTGTTATAGACAAATCTATGCAATTATCTAAATATAATAATACTGGAATCAGCTTGTCTATCTGTCAGCTCATTCTAAAGTAGTGGACCACTTTCAACGAAGATTTTTCCAGATATTACTAACACCTGAAGTTGTGCAACCGGGTATTATTTTTTCACTATGACCTTTTTACTTCTTCAAAGTTATGGCCTTGTGTTGAAAAATCCTTGTCCAGACAACTCCTCCAAAACTAAGGGGCCACTTTCAACGAAAGTTTCCGGATATGGTAACAACCGTCTGATTGTGTGCATCCAGGAATTCTTTTTTCAATCTGAACCTTTTTGTAAGGAGTAATGGCCCTTTTTGTTGAAAAACACCTGTATAGACAACTCCTCCAAAACTATGGGGACAATTTCAACGGAAGTTTACAGATATGGTAACTGCCCCCTGAAAATGTGCATCCAAGAGGTGTGTTTTCATTCCGACCCTTTACAAAGTAGTTATGACCCTTTCTTAGACAAAAACTTTGTCTGCCTCATTATTTTCTGGGCCAATTTCAAGAAAATTTACAGATATGGTATTTACCCCCTGATGTCGTGCATCAGGGAAGTATTTTTTTCATTTGGTCCTTTGTTAAACATCTTTGTCTTGACAACTCTTCATTCACTACTAGGACGATTTCAGCAAAAGTGGGTCATCTAGGCTAACAAGATGTGGTATGAAAGTATGTTTTGGCATGGGGAGGGAGTACAAGAAGTATGTCTGTGAAATATATATATACATAATTACTGGTGGGAGACTATGGATTAATTTGCAATGCTTTGTCTTAGATAGCCTTTAGATTAGTTCTGGTTTATATAGGAGTGGGGGTATGAGTTAGTCTTTGGCTTACAGTTCTAGTTATTATATTTGTTGCCTTTTGACCATTCATTAAACAAAATATGAAGGAATACTACACTATTTTATATCGTTAACTCTAAACAAATAAAGCAAGGAAAGATACCCTTGTCTGACTCCCCGTACAAAAAAAATATTTCGGCACATTTGGTTTTTGTGACCTTGATCAAAGGTCAAGGTCATCAAAATTTACAACATTTAAACTCATTTACATGAACAACCTACTTGCCAAATACCAACACCCAAGGACCTTTAGTCATGAAGAAACACAAGTTAAAGGAAATGTGGAAAGAAAGCTATGTTTTTCTTTTTTTGAACCAAAGGTAGTATACGACAAATTTACCGGTTTTCATTTTTTTTGAAATTCCTGATGTTGAAAAATAATATTGGTAACCAACTTTTTTGCAAGTAAGAAAAATAGACTAGTTTTAGAACTATAGGAATTAACGTGTGAAAAATGAAAAAAATCTCATTAGAAATGAAATTTCACACATTTTTCTGCTTAGTTCTTAAATTAAAAAAACATTTCTTTATTGAAATAGTGTAATATTCGGTATCAAAATAACAGTTGTAATACGTTGCACACGATGATGATACAATTTTATAGTAATTGTGTCATTTAAATGCTCTAGGAGGAATTGTATTACTGCACCTTTAACACCCACACAGGTGTAAGTCAAGGAGGTCCCATTTATCATCAAATGAATTCTGAAACTAACTGTTCCCGATTTAAGCTTCCTATACCCATACCTTTTTGGATTTATCTTGTTTTTGAAATTCCAAGTGGGGGACGACGCTAATGTTAAATCTCCATAGGCGTTGACCCTACCTTTGTCCTGAACAAGACAGATGTGTCCCAGTTGCACGTCTACAACTTAGTTGTTTATCATATATATTTTTCCTCCCTCCAGAATTCCTGATTTCTCCAAAGACACGACTTATCTGGATTTTCAATTACACGTGTTGAAATACATCACTTGGATACGTATACTTACATGTGCGTTGACAAGACTGCATAGACCTAAACCTGTGATCTATCACGGCGAGAATCTCGTCAAGGCCATGCTGGCTCCGAGATCTACCAGCTGTATCTCGCTATATACGCAGACCATCAATACAGTTTTGTTCTTTTCCTCCGATAAATCACTGTGTTTGTAACCTGCATCCGAGGAAGGATACGCGACAATTTTATTTCTGCGTAGGAAAACTCTAATTAGAGCAGAGTTTCAGGGATTGGTATGTCTGTAAGACCCATGAGAATTAGTCGTATTCACAACTCGTGTACTTAACGCTTCGAGAATGGTCGCGATCTTTATTTTTATCGAATCCCTAGACGCTGGAGTGCCCGTGTATGCGACATGGTTATCTATTTAAAGCATGATGGGAAGGACCCGCATGAAACTCAGTGTGTGTAACAACGTGGAAATTCGATTTTGTTTGCAACACGACTTTTTAGTGCTATGTTTTTACAGGCTGTCGAGTGATAGACCAAAAATATGTGTTGATGACGTCGAACACAAAAAAAATAAATCACAAATTTCACAAAATTTATTGGATATACTATCTCGCACAAAAAGATCCTGACCAGTGACATATCGTTTGACGGTGAAGATCCAAACAACAATTGAGACTTAGATGGAATCGCTCCCGGCGACTGGCCAATACACGACCTTATTAATGATATTTGAAGTAGAAATAGAGCCTTTGGGGAATTTGAAACAAGGCCTTTGATTGGCCAACGTCAAAATGAATACTCATCTTGATGACACTTAATCTTGTTCTCGTAATTGAAAAGGCCAACACATTTTTGCTGTAGACGATCACTGTACATGATCTAGTTCCATCCAGAAATAAACCAGACGGCTGGTAAATGTCTGTGTATATGATGGAGTCTTTTTGTTTTTATTTGTTTATGATCTCGATGTTCGTTAACATAACTTATTGATAAGACTGCTATATGTCTCATTTGATGTTTAATCCTATTTGATATTCAAATAAAGTTGAAATGAAAGTGGCAAGATATTCGTTGGATTTTATGGCAGTTTATAGAATATTTTAATAAGTTTCTGAAAGATGCAATTGTTTAGATACTTTTTTTTTATTTACTGGTCAATTCAATTAAATATATAACTTCCGCTGTGGTACAAGATGTTGAAAAACACAGCAGCCGTATTAATGAGTTTGCCTACACGATCATACAATCAAATCGAAATATTAACTTGGTTTTATTTGCCATTTTGCCGCAAATCTATTTCAAAGTACTTCTATTTATTTTCCTCGATGTATCGTCAACCCCTTTAAAACGCGAATGTTTTAGTGGACAAAAATGACACTATATCAAGATATTTCGGGTCTATGTAAGGGAATGCGTGACGCCCCTCAACTGATATTGTGAATGAAACCCATATGTGTAATATACCGTAAATGAAATGGTAAACAAGAGGCCCAATGGCCGTAGCGGTCACCTGAGTTATATCATATGTACTGGTAGCTTTATTTTATTGTTTAGATGTGATGTGGGAAACAGCATGTAAACTAAGTGAAATACAATACTTGTCATGTCATCAAAGGATAAGAATTTGATTATATAGGTAAATGGTCCCTGGGAGTGGGGCAGGAATCCCAATTTTACAATGTAATACCCTCATTCATCAAAGGTTATTCTAATTAAGTTTGAGTAATTTTCTGCTGAAAATGTATAAATTATACCTAAAAGTGTTATTTCCCAATATAAACTATAGTAACCTTTACCCCCTCCCCAAGGGAGAACGGATAGCTTGGGGGTCCTGAAATTTACAAATAAATATAGTACCTCTGAGTCTTGAGGAGAAGATTTTTGAAATATTGGTTAATTTTCCCTTTGGGGGCCCGCTCTGGCCCCTAGAGTTGGGGTAGGAATTTCAATTTTACAATTCGAAACCATTTCCCTCAAAGGATATTTCTCACCAAGTAAAAATGATTTCCTACAGAAAGTATACCCAAAAGTGTTATTTCTCTATATAAACTGTAGTAAACTTTACCCCCTCCCCAAAGGAGAACGGATAGCTCGGGGGTCCTGAAATTTACAATTTGAATAAAGCTACTGATGATCTTTCTTACCAACTGACTATAGTACCTCTGAGTCTGGAGGAGAAGATTTTTGAAACATTGGTTAATTTTCACTTTGGGGCCCAGCCCTGGCCCCAGGGGTTGGGGTAGGAATCTCAATTTTACAATTTGAAACCGTCTTCCTCCAGAGATAATTCTCACTAAGTCAAAATAATTTCCTACAAGCAGTTGTCAAAATATACCCTATAGTGTTATTTCCCTATATAAACTAAAGAAGTTGAAAATGTAAAAAGTTTACGCACGACTCAAGACGTAGGACGCAGGACGGACGACGACGGACGGAAAGCGATTAGAATAGGTCACTTGAGCAAAGTTCAGGTGACCTAATAAAACCCGTATGTGTGACGTACTTTACCTAAAATGGTTCAGAGAACCCGTATGTGTGACGTGCTTAGTCTGATATGATACAAAATAACGAGTGTGTATGACGTACCTAGACTGAGATGGTGAAGAGAACCCGTACGTGTCCGGCTTCTGGCTCGTTTGGCCAACCACATGTGTCTTACAACGTTTGGATGTGGAGTTGTCCAAACAATTGGCTTCTTTTTCGCACTTGATGGTGTCACAGCCGCTGTCGACTTTGTATGGAGATTTGTTGATGGCGAAATAGACGATGAGTTATTGGTTGAAGTGTCATTCTCATTGTCAATATATGGGGTAGTTTTGGAGATGTCATCAATATCCAGGGGAGCGGTAATATTTACGGATGTTTTATTGGTGTCTAGGCCAACTGTTGAATAGATCATTGACGTGGTCTCCCGGAAACCCTCTAATTCACTAGTGGTGCTAACACGTTTGTGTTCCTCGGTAACTCTCGCTGTGTTGATTGGCATGTTTTTGTTTGCCACGGTAACGACACTGCTGTTTTCTGGCGACACTGTGTTTGTATAATCACCAAATGACGTTTTATTTTCTGACGTTTTATCGATAAAAGCAGTAATGTTTTCCGCTTGTGATGATAAAGTTTTTGTCTTCAAATCCCACAGAGAGGAATTCTTTTCAGAGACCGGATATCCTTTCGTTGACAACTTCTTTTCATTGCTCGGCAAAACTGTCACACTGGAAGAGCTCTCTGTGGTGGTCGAATTTATTGTCTCGTAACTCCCCGTGACATTATCATTTCTTATTGTACTGTTGAAGAGAGAGGAGGAATCCAGAATATCTGGTTCTGACGTACTGTTCAGACCTTTCTCCCTAGCCACTTCCGGCAATGTCTTCGAAGTTATCCAAGATGGAAGCAACCAAAGCTGACAAAGCACGTTACACCATTTGTACAAATCCATGGCTTCCTTCTCATCTGTCACTTCATGATACAATCTGTAATGAAAACATGATTCGTTTAATTTGTAATCTAAAATAGTTTTCTCTTGCGGACATAGTGGTATTACCTCCGATTTTAGTGTCTGTTTTTTACTTCCGTAAAACTGTGATGACGGTGATGAGCAACAATCTCGTCACAGTGAATCTGTGTTAACCGAACACAGCATGGCTCACTAGTTGAACTAGAAATGGACTTGTTAGCTAAAAGAACACAAGTAGTTACATATTTTTAATATAATATTTGGAATCAGTCAAAGTAAACACAGGTTACACGAAAGTATGAATAAAAATTCGAACCGATATACGAATACAAATTGACATTCTGACAATACATGTGTAGCTCTTACCGTCATCAAATCCAATCAATTGAACAAAAATGTGATCTGACTTTACAATAATCTATACGACGCTTATATCCAATCCTCTAATTCACAATACATTGATTCAAAATGTACTTATCCTCAAGACACTATTTCAAAATACACCTGTCAAGAACACATTAATTCAAGATCCACCTATCCACAAAACCACTAATAACCAGCTCACTAATTCACAATACATTAATTCAAATTACACACAAAACGTTTAATTACATGACACTTATTCTAAACACATTCATTCACAATGTAAACACATTTAACACACTTTGCTATAAACAATGATTCACATTACACCTATTAAAAACACACACACTTATTCAAATTACACTAATTTATAGAGTCATCATTTTCTATGCACACATTAGTAGGAAACTTATTCACTAGACAAAAAATATAATCCAGTTGTTTCGAAATCGGAAAAAAATACGTATAACACAAATGTACGCGTTAGTTAAAGAAAATAGGAAGGCTGGAATTGATTGGTTCCTGAAGCCCCTCGAAACTTCCTGGATCCGTAACTAACGTCATAGGGACACCCTTGCTTACAAAAGTCAGTGTGTTTAGTGTACTTTCTATGGTTAACACCATACACGTCTCTAGAAAATACAGAAGTATGAAGCCTCGTCATCTAGCATATATCGCTGCCATCTGGCAGCCTATAAGTATAGTAACTCATGTACCATTAAGGGAAAAAACATTGTGAGATAACATCAAGTGTGCTCCTAAATTGTTCTATTTTTTAACGTCAGAGCCTGACCACCTTTCAAAGTCCTTTACCAAACTGTTACAACTTGAAATATATTTTTTCAATAGAAACATTTTTTAATATTTAGCGGGATAACGTTACTTAGGGGCTGTTTTACCAGATTCTGACACAGCACACGCCCCTCCCGTTCGTAGCCTTTCTGTTGGCTATAATATAAGGTACCACCATTCAGAAAGAGTTTCATCACATCATCCGTACATAAAATTCTATTTACATCAGCCTTGTATGCCCTGTATATGAGCCTACACGAATTTCAGTAGCGCCAAAAGTAGCATGAATTCAAAACAGTAATATGTTTCTTACATAAGACGCCATATTTTTATATGTAATCTCAATGTTTAGCTTCTCATTCCGCTTCAAATAGCACAAGGAATACATTTGGATAAATTGCTCATGAGGCAACGACTGTTCGAGTGATGTTCCGTCTTTATAGTTCCATTGGCGATAGATACACAAAGAATGGTTATTGTCAGGGAACGCGTTAAATTCCCGTCTTAATACCTTTATCATCATAGGGTACATAAGGGGATGTGCTAAATCGACCCTTTAAGTCTTTATATGGCGCCTTACCTACGTACCAGACAAAAGAACCATAGCCCTTTTCACTCCTTGCATGGTGGCAATAGTGGGAATCGCAAAGGTTTCACGTTGAATGGTCAATGCAATTCAAGTGTACACAATTTAATTTCCGTTCATAGAACATGTAAGGGACCACAGCCCTTTTGGAGCATATATGTTTAATTCAAATAATTATCCGGGCCATGCATTTCACACCACTGTTGACACATGCCATTCAGGTGGACATGACGTAAGTAATCCCATTAAGTTAAAGGAATAGTCTGCATCATTACCTACATCATCTACGTTCTACTTACTCCCAATATGTCAGCTGCAAATGAGAATCGTCGACGATTCTATATAAACCATTTGAATACGCTGATCCTAGGACAGGCAAGTTCGAAGCCTCATCAGAAGTTTACGTATAAAACGAGCTTAGCCTTGATCGTTCCTTTACACCATCAGGAAGCGCTGCTCATCTCGTCCGCATGTCAAGTTTGACCACTTGCGTGTCCGCCAACTATCTGATAATATCTTATGCATAACAATACAATCCAATGATTGCCTCATATATATACGCACGAAGTGGGCTCGTACATGATGGAAATTCGTCTCCGGCCCTATGACCGTCTGCCAGGCCTTCGAGGAGAGTTTCCGGCCTCGTGGGGGAGGTTCGTGGATCAAATGCCCGGACCAGATGTGGCCGCAACGGACCAAGAGATCCAACTGGACTAATTGACAACCACACGGCACATTCTATGACCAGTGCTAGATGATTGCTGGTATGTGTCTACTGTGTAGTAGGCATCAGACTGACACTATTCTAGCGGAAGCGCAGGTGCACCGGAAATGTGGTTGTCTGCTTATTTGAGTTCTGTCATCAATTATTTTTTAAACATTCTCTTTGACATTTCAAATGCCATGTGTATCATTTTTTTTAACAGATTTTGAAATCATTGCTATTGTTTTGACAAATGATGTATTGACCAGAGTTATTCCATTGCATGTAACTATAAAAATAAATCAATTAAAAATAAAAATAAATCAATTAAAAATCAAAAAAATCAATGAGAAATGAAATAAAAATCACTTAAAAATAAAAAATAAACCATTTAAATCAAAAATCTATTAAATCAAAAATCAATTAGAAGAGACAAAAACAAATAAAAGACAAAAATTATTATGCAAACAAATATAATAAAAAACCTATCTGCGGTTAAACGCTACAAACTTCAATCGAGAATTATTCTGAACTTTTGAACCTCACGGCAATAAATGACGGAATATAGCTCTAGCTGTTTTCTGATTACCAAACCACACGCAATGATAACGTTTTCATAAAAGTAATTCCGAGTATCATTATACTTAATTGACGACGCGTTGTCGAGACCATTTGGTGTTGTTTTCTTGCGAAGCTAATTAACCAAACAAGTGCGTTTATATTTAAACAGATGCAAACCGTTCAATCTGACAATTGCTTTCCCTTTTTATCTGTGTAATGTGATCGATGTCCGAAGATGAAGGCCACACAAATATAGTCCGTTATTGTATGTTCATTGTAAATGAATTAATTGTCACTTCTGTTGATTTTAATAAACACACCAACATGTTTCTGCCATTGCATATTCATACTGAATTAACGGTGTGAGAATATTAGATTAATTCGCAATTAAAATCTGGTCAATTTCATGAGTTAATGACACCGACAGTGTTTGCTAGATTCATCTAGTTTTACATTCTCCCTATAAAGCTTCCCCTGATTCGTATTTCATAAATTGTCTCTGCGTTCATGGGAGTGACGAATGCCTGATGCAACATATGATGCCAGAACCAGTTGACCTTTTAGATAACATTGTACAGTGTTTTGTGTGAGATCGTTATGCTTTTCATTTTGTTTTGATGTCGCCTCAGTGCATAACGTTTTTTTTTTTTTTTTTTTTTATTGACTTCCTTATTTCAGTAAGTTCTTATTTCGATTTCCATCTCCTGTGAATCGACAGCAAAGCGTTAACTTCCGATTTGGTATACATTTAACACATGTTTTACGTATTAATCTCGAATCGGTGGTCTAGAGTGTCAGTCAGATACAATTTATGGAATAAAATCTCACTGAAAAAGAAATTGTTCCGATAAATTCTTTAAGGCTGCAAAAACTACTAGTAACTAGTACTAATTGTAACGGATGGCCGTTACAGAAGTCCCCAACGACCCCGTTGCACTTAGGGACTTAGGCAAAATCAAACAACAGCTAAATTGCGACCAATAAGAGGACTCCATTTTGTTACCATGGCAACTGAGCTTATCAAAACTGTTACCATTGTGTTTTGCATCCCTTAAAACCCCTATGCACCAATTCTGGGCAGAATCAGACAACTTTTAAATGTCGACCAATCAAAGGGTCAAATTTCGTTACCATGGCAACTGAGTTGTTCGAAACTGTTACCATTGTGTTTGGCATCGCTAAAAACCCTTATGACCTTATTTTAGACAGAATTAGACAACTTCAAAATTTCGACCAATCAGAGGCTTCCATTTCGTTATCATGGTAACTGAGCTTTCCGAAACTGTTACCATTGTGTTTGGCATCACTCAAAACCCTTATGTACCGATTCCGGGGACAATCAGACAACATCTATATTTGGACCAATCAGAACCCAGTATATGGTGGCCATTTTGTCAAATTAGAAAACTAATGTCGCAGTTGAGTTTGCAATGCCATATTACACATACATACTAAATTTAAACTAAATCGAACTACAACGGAGCTTCGACCAATCAGAAACCAGTATATGGCATCCATTTTGTTTAATTAGAAAACGGATGTCATAGTTGTGTTTGCGGTACCATCATACACCTACATGCCAAATTTGGAATGCATTGGAAAATATATGTAAAACATGTAAAATAGGATAGGTGACATTGGCTAACCTTAGCGAACACCTTTAGAAATTTTAAATTCCCAAAAATTTCAAAAATTCATAGCGGCCATCTTGGACTTCCGGTCGAGATAAAAATAGCTTGTTGCACACCTGGACCCCCTAATGAGTATATGTGTGTAGTTTCATGATTATCCGCCCAGTAGTTTCTGAGTAAACCTCCGGATAAGTTCATGGCTGAAGAATAAGAATAAGAAGAACACAGAAGAACTAGTACTAATTGTAACGGATGGCCGTTACAGAAGTCCCCTAACGACCCCTGTAGGACCAAATTTCGTTACCATGGCAACTGAGTTGTTCAAAACTGTTACAATTGTGTTTGGCATCGCTAAAAACCTTTATGTACTTATTTTGGACAGAATCAGACAACTTCTTAATTTCGACCAATCAGAGGCCACCATTTCATTATCATGGTAACTGAGCTTTTCGAAACTGTTACCATTGTGTTCGGCATCACTCAAAACCCTTATGTACCGATCACGGGGACAATCAGACAACATCTATATTTGGACCAATCAGAACCCAGTATTTGGCATCTATTTTGTTTAATTAGAAAACGGATGTCATAGTTGTGTTTGCGGTACCATCATACACCTGCATGCCAAATTTGGAATGAATTGGAAAATATATGTAAAACATGTAAAATAGGATAGGTGACATTGGCTTACCTTAGCGAACACCTTTAGAAATTTTAAATTCCCAAAAATTTCAAAAATTCATTGCGGCCATCTTGGACTTCCGATCGAGATAAAAATAGCTAGTTGCACACCTGGACCCCCTAATGAGTTTATGTGTGTAGTTTGTTTATCAGCCCAGTAGTTTCTGAGAAAACCTCCGGACAAGTTCATGGCTGAAGAATAAGAAGAAGAAGAAGAACACAGAATAACTAGTACTAATTGTAACGGATGGCCGTTACAGAAGTCCCCCAACAACCCCTGTTGGACTTAAAATCTTTGGCAGAATCAGACAACATCTAAATTTCGACCAATCAGAGGCCCCAATTTCGTTACCATGGCAACTGACCTTCTCGAAACTGTTACCATTGTGTTCTGCATCCCTCAAAACCCCTATGTACCGATTCCGGGGACAATCAGACAACATTTCTATTTCGACCAATCAGAACCCAGTATATGGTGGCCATTTTGTCAAATGAGAAAACAAATGTCGCAGTTGAGTTTGCAATGCCATATTACACATACATACTAAATTTAAACGAAATCGAACTACATCGGAGCTTCGACCAATCAGAAACCAGTATATGGCAGCCATTTTGTTTAATTAGAAAAAGGATGTCATAGTTGTGTTTGCGGAACCATCAAACGCCTACATGCCAAATTTGGAATGAATTGGAAAATATATGTAAAACATGTAAAATAGGATAGGTGACATTGGCTAACCTTAGCGATCACCTTTAGAAATTTTAAATTCCCAAAAATTTCAAAAATTCATAGTGGCCATATTGGACTTCCGGTCGAGATAAAAATAGCTTGTTGCACACCTAGACCCCCTAATGAGTATATGTGTGTAGTTTCATGATTATCCGCCTAGTAGTTTCTGAGAAGACCTCCGGACAAGTTCACGGCTGAAGAAGAAGAAGAACACAGAATAATAATAATAATAATAATAACTAGTACTAATTGTAACGGATGGCCGTTACAGAAGTCCCCCAACAACCCCTGTTGGACTTAAAATATTTGGAAGAATCAGACAACATCTAAATTTCGACCAATAAGAGGCATCAATTTTATTACCATGGTAACTGACATTTTCGAAACTGTTACAATTGTTTTCTGCATCCCTCAAAACCCCTATGTACCAAATCTAGGTAGAATGAGACAACATCTAAATTTCGACCAATCAGAGGGTCCATTTCGTTACCATGGCAAGTGAGTTGTTCGAAACTGTTACCATTGTGTTCGGAATCCTCAAAACCATATGTATCAATTTTGGGCAGAATCAGACAACATTTTAATTTCGACCAATCAGAGGCCCCATCTTCGTTACCATGGCAACTGACCTTTTCGAAACTGTTACCATTGTGTTCTGCATCCCTCAAAACCCCTATGTACCAATTCCGGGCAGAATCAGACAAAATTTATATTTCGACCAATCAGAACCCAGTATATGGTTGGCATTTTGTCAAATGAGGAAACAAATGTCGCAGTTGAGTTTGCAATGCCATATTGCACATACATACTAAATTTGAACGAAATCGAACTACCACGGGCTTCGACCAATCAGTAACTAGTATATGGCAGCCATTTTGTTTAATTAGAGAACGGATGTCATTGTTGAGTTTGCGGTACCATCATACACCTACATGCCAAATTTGGAATGCATTGGAAAATATCTATAAAACATGTAAAATAGGATAAGTGGCATAGGCTATCTTTGGCGAACACCTTTAGAAATTTTCAATTCCCAAAAATTTCAAAAATTCATTGCGGCCATCTTGGACTTCCGGTCGAGATAAAAATAGCTTGTTGCACACCTAGACCCCCTAATGAGAATATGTGTGTAGTTTCATGATTATCCGCCCAGTAGTTTCTGAGAAAACCTCCGGACAAGTTCATGGCTGAAGAATAAGAAGAAGAAGAAGAAGAACACAGAATAATAATAATAATAATAACTAGTACTAATTGTAATGGGGGGCCATTACAGAAGTCCCCCAAACTGTCCCCATAGTCGCAAAGATACATCAGAAAAGTTTCACAATTGCATAAAACACTTTCATACTAAATTTGAGTGAAATCGAACAAAATGTAAATTTCGACCAATCAGAACCCAGTATATGGTGGCCATTTGTCAAATAAGAAAACTAATGTCGCAGTTGAGTTTGCAATGCCATACTACACATACATACTAAATTTGAACGAAATCGAACTACAACGGAGCTTCGACCAATCAGTAACCAGTATATGGCAGCCATTTTGTCTGATTAGAGAACGGATGTCATAGTTGAGTTCGCGGTACCATCATACACCTACATGCCAAATTTGGAATGCATTGGAAAATATCTATAAAACATGTAAAATAGGATAGGTGACATTGGCTAACCTTAGCGAACACCTTTAGAAATTTTAAATTCCCAAAAATTTCAAAAATTCATAGCGGCCATCTTGGACTTCCGATCGAGATAAAAATAGCCTGTTGCACACCTAGACCCCCTAATGAGTATATGTGTGTAGTTTCATGATGATCCGGCCAGTAGTTTCTGAGAAAACCTCCGGACAAGTTCATGGCTGAATAAGAAGAAGAAGAAGAACACAGAATAATAATAATAATAATAATAATAATAATAATAATAATTAATAAGAAACAGAGTAAAAACAATAAAGTTTTGGGAAGTTTTGGGGGACTTAATAATAATAATAAGAATAAGAAACGGAGTAAAAACAATAAGTCCCCAAAACTTTGTTTTGGGAGTTTTGGGGGACTTAATAACAAGATATATCGAGCCGTTTTCTAGATTCATAAATGATTTTTTCATTACAAAGAAGTTCAAAATGTTGCATTGTACCGACTGTCGTTAGTTTTTCATCTTTCAGTGACATAAGCCCGGATTTGAATAATATCCCTTGTCTAACGTGCTTAAATGTTCCCATCTTACAACTTATTTGACACAACAGATACACCCTAGAGACATAAATGTTTTCACAAGGTTATGATTCATCGCAACGAATTATCTGGATTCATTGATCATGGAAACTAATCTTCTGCAGATAACGAAGGTTGTTTTTTTCGCGGCGTTAATTTAAATTTGTAATATTATTCAAGATATTTTTGCAAACCCTGTCAGAAGACTCTAACACAGCGAGCATAGGGCCTGTCTGTTGTCTTGCTGCTGTTCCTAATTCCATATGTTAGATGCGTTTGTTTTGGGAGTTCCCCATGCAAAAGACAAGTGATTTAACTACTTGGGCCCCGTCTTATATTAAAGTATCGTCACACTAGGTAACAGAAATCACATGAAACCAAGTTTCGTCTAGTTATCAACGCTTTGTTGTTGACTTTTAAAATGGATTTTAAAACTAATGAAAATATCAGATTATAAAAAAGACGCTTGTTGAAATTATCAACGACGATATATAGGTATAAGGCTGCTAAAATCACACGGCAGTTGTATTGAATATTTTTAAATATGAATTCAAATGTAGCAAACATTTTTAATTTACTTAAATGGAGCAAAACAAGTTGGATTCTCCTACTGGTAATGACATTGTAACATATATAATACTTACGTTGCTTTTAATTTCAGTACCAGAAAATTATAACATTAGAAGGGAATGCCGGAGTAATATTAACCCAAAGGTATACGACTTTCGTTTCATAAGATATACCCACAAAATCCCATAGCTTGAGCTTATCATTGCCGTCTATGGGAATCCTAAATTTAACGTTGACCCATAAATGAAACTACGCTTTGCCATATAACATCACCGGGAGACAATATGAAACACTGCTGGCTTATGTCGGGTTATATATTGAAATTATCTCTAGTTTTTATGAGAGCACCATCCGGCTTGTGTATCATAAGGGTTGTATTGAAAACACTAAATAGTTTACAGTTGATATATAACAGCGTAAAGGATTAGCAAGTTTACGACTGAATTTTTATTTCTATTTTTGCGGGTAATTCATCAAGTTCGCGAACAATGCTTGTAGGTTTTATCCGCCGACACATGATGTGTATATTGAAATCCATTGATCTCCATTGAAACAAAATTCGCGAAAGATGAATTATGATTAACTAATGAGTCTCCTCGTGAAAAAAACCGTAAAAAGAAATCTCTGGCGATAAAAAAAAACAGTTTACGTCCTTCTATTAACAATATCAAATATCATGATCCGAGTCTTTTGCTCACCTTTTATCATTGATGTTTGTCGGTCGATTTTGATACATTTTATAATAGTCAGAAAGATGTAGTCAGTGTTCTACAGTCCGGTCACAATTAACTGTTTTCACTAGAAAAGGAATTGAAACGTTCAATTTCTTGGTAAGATTCAACGGTCCACATTGCATCTACAAGGTTGAAGTATCAAACATAAAATCAATGTAAAAAGAACTACTGATGGTTGTTGTTCTTTTATAATCAAGGTACATGTATCAGCTGATGTAAAAATATCAATCAGTTTACTGATTCAATTTTTATCTGATATCACGCCCCATTGAAATAAATTTTGAATCTTTTGATTTTATTTATTTATAAAAACGCATTCTCATGTGCCATCCTGAAAGGATTGTTTGAACAATATGTTTTTTATTCTCAAAAGTGAAACTTACATATTAATCAACAATTTGACAGACATGTATGCCTTCTATTCACCAACACCTATTCATCAAAAACACAAGAATGTCGATTGCACTATCATATTTTTTAATAGCAAAAAAAGTATTTTCCCATTACTCACCAAATATGGTTTGAAGTTGAAAGCTGTCAAAACTAGTTAAAAGATTGGTTCATTATTCACAATGAGAAAAGATTTTGTAAATGCAGCGCATGCACATCAAAATGATGAAAATGGAATGTTTATTGCATAAGAGACCTCTCCAAAATGGATTTTTTTGAAAAATGCTAAAAGATTGGCTCATTACAAAAATCTTTGGAGGGCAATTCACGTAATGAAAGAAGTTTGGATATTGCAAAAAGAATTGGTTTCAAATATGATTTTTTTCTTCTGCTGTTCTGTTCTGTTCCTTTTAAATGGAAATACATCATCGTATTTTCAGTATCACTTGGGTCACACTTTGGGTATAATATCAAGACAATATCTAACAAACAACACAGTTTTGTGAGAGGGTTTCAGAATAAGTTCTTCTCTCTCTGATGTATTATTCATTTGAATACACCATTATATGAATCGGCTGTTGAAATGACTTTCTGTTCAAAATATCACAAAATTCCCAAATTCATTACATCTTAAGGGATAGTTTTGATGAATGAAATTTCGTTCAGATCTGTTATATCTGAAACGTTTGACAGCGTTTGAAAGCATTGTGTTGATCGCCATTGGTCT
The DNA here is from genome assembly GCF_002113885.1 of Mizuhopecten yessoensis. Lineage (NCBI taxonomy): Eukaryota > Metazoa > Mollusca > Bivalvia > Pectinida > Pectinidae > Mizuhopecten > Mizuhopecten yessoensis. Next base: position 367,766 of record NW_018408743.1, on the reverse strand, counting down.
GACTACATGCACCAAGGCCACATTGTGTTAGTCCTTTTGTATTGATGAAGTTTACATCAGCGAGGCCCAAAGTAAAAGTACCGGTTATCCACGCCCAATGAAGTGCAATGTGAAGTGTTATGTCTGTATTTGGAATAATATAAATTATAGAGCACGGTATTACATTTGGAAAGTCATTAATGTTACCATAACTCATCAAAGATGTTGTGAGCCAAAAATGCTATAACCACAAAGTGTGATACGGAATCAAAATAAAACCCTAAACATGTGTCAGAAGGCAGGGGTGGGTGGTCATTCCTTAGAAACATGCAACGAGCATAAAATGTAGTTTCTTTAACCCTTACCAGTTAATGTCTTTTTGATGTACATTAACATTTATATTAGCAGCAGGTTTATTTTAAACCTCAATCTTCATAATTAATGGCGGTCACTTGCAAAAAATAAAAATAAAAGATAAATTTGACAGAAAACACACCGCAGTTTTACGCTGCAGTTTGGATTATGAATGCAAGTTTCGAGAAAAAAGGACATTCGATATCAGTGTAATTGGAGGACATGTACGATATTAAACATCCGAGTTCGAAATAACAAAATTATATTCTATACTTGATGCAAACTGATTCCTTATTATATATAAAATATAGACTATTTTACCCCCAAGCTTTGGTGCTTTGTCAAATCACATGTTTACGCTGAAAGAATTTTGAAAGAATTTAATATCATTAAACCAGAGACGTATAATATATGTATTATACGTATCTAATTAAACGAAGAAGAGGTATAATCTTCGTAACAGTTTTTAAGTACAATAACACTGTTTTTAACAACATGCATTTACTTCACTCAAAATAAATCAGAGCATGCTATAAACGTGTTCATGCGATCGATTCCCGTGTCCGTCAGTTTTCGAGGTAAGCAAAGGCAAAGGTGTTAGAAAGCTCCTATGATGAAAATAAAGATTAATTTGTAACCTGTGTGGTCAAAAAGATTCCGTTAACGACAAAGATCTAGAGGAAATGGCTACGTCGCGGACATTGCGTTTACTTTGTACTCAATACTTGGTACCACGACGTGATCAAGAATATATTACAGGTGCGACACAAAACGGGCGAGTGTTATGATTCTCTTTCTTTAAACTTAGGACAAGAAATTAAGTGACACTTTTTTTGTGTAAAATTTGAACACCCAATAACCACAGGTCTACCAATCGAGACTGGGAGATGTATTGTACATAGTCGTGACTCAAAGACTATTCATAGTAAAACCTTACTTTATTGTTGGTACTTTTAAGTGACATTGCCTAATACATGTAGATAATCAAGACGTGTATATATTCCTTCGATTATACAATACACATGTATATATATGTTATATTTTGAGGTGAAAGTGTTCGATATAATATGTCTAAAAACGCACTTTTTAATGTGAAGCCTAATAGATATTGTCCTTGATTTCCTTAATCCATCACATTTTACAAATAATAGACTTACATTGTTGCAAACATTTATTAAATACGTGTTGTAAAATTTCCACATGAACGATATTCATTTCTTCTGGTTACTTTACGTTGTCATTGATCGTCATTTAATCATTATTGCAATTGGCATAGGTAGTGAGAAGTGATTCCTTATCATGTGAAATGTAGAAAATGCAGAAAATCTTGTATTATGGAAATTTCCAATCCACCTCCATCTTTTTTTCAAACATTTAAAAAAAAAATCTAAATATGTTTTTGTTATAATGATATATTTATATACATCATGTTATCTACATGTACCTTTATGTACAGTCCCGTGCCAAATTAAAGTTCACAGTTATCTTTTTCCCTCTTAAATTTCCTGCATTTCTTCATATATCAGTGAGTTTTCCTGATCTCATTTATAATGTGACTTATCGAGAGAAATATTTGAAACATGAAAGAGAGTTATCTGAATATTTCTTTCACAATACGGTTAATTCTGTTCGTTGAGCGATTTTCAAGATGTGCCAATTATTATGCAAAGGGAACTATACTTTTTGCATAACGTCATTTTGTTCTTTATCTTACTAAAAGTGTATGGTAAAATATGTAATTCGCGAGATTCACCTGAATCTTGAAAACTGCGAAACTGCAAATTATGAAAATATAACGAGAAAAAATAACCCCAGACATTTAATGGATTTGAAAAGTCATGCAATCGTATGTACATGTAAAACAACGACCGTTCATAGAATTATACCATATGTATATATTTTTTTTATCTAAATCTGTTGGATATATCTACATACACATTTAAAGATTGCAAATACACCGCATAACACCTGTGGTTTTAAAATACACATTTTTTATGGTAGACATTATGTAGTAAATACCATGTGGTGAGATACACAGGGACCTGCTAATTTGTAACCGCTATATTTGGACCCAAACTATTTACTCAGAACACCTTAGGTTAGGTCTAAATATAGCAGTAACACATTATAAGGTCCCTGTGGCGTAATACTCCAATCTAGTCATTCCTTTGCCCCGCTTTTATCAATCATTGATATCATGTTTCACAAGGAAATTGTTTTTACATATGTATGTTAAGTCTTTGTTTGTTCAACTGGTACTGTATATACTTTGGTATAGAATAGCATATATTAGAAGTACTTGGTTTAAAACCTTAAAGATTTCATTGATGATAAGTCGCTGGCTGGTGAATTTAATTAAGTCCCGCAAGGTATTTATTATTACTGATCATGGTCAGTAGGCGCTTCTAACGATCAGACGACGTTCTTGAGAAATTACATTACGAGGTATTTGCATCGTTTTTGTTATTTTTCATAATGAAATATATACTGTTATGTGTAAATTATGTAAACAAATTACTGATTGTACCCAGAATTGCATGTCAACACATTCAATATTGTTATTTTACCGAAATATTGTCTATATTGTAACATCATCTCGGAGCATAAGGTGGCAGTACCCAAATCTGATCGGTATCCAAATCGGATCACTTTTTGCAAAACTACTTATAAAAAAATAAACGTGTCAACAAATCAGTTATAACAATGATGTAGTCTTAGAATAGATAGCCATGCACCATTTTATGACGACAGATAATTAGTTTTCAAGTTCAAATAGCGCAAGAAAACGTAATTCAAACTCAAATGTCAATGTTTTGATTACGTTTTTAAAAAATGGCGCGTGCGACGACTATGCACTCTGTTTTAGACTATAGGAAGCAATTCACACTATAGAAATACTTTTTGTCATATAAATTCTAAAGGTTATCATAAAATGTTAATATGCTGACAAAAATATATTCATTTGAAGCGTACGATACTGCAAAATTCAAGCCGTGATCCGATTTGGGTACTGTCACCTGTCCAAAGTGGGTCCGACTTGGACACAAACAAGCCACGATATATCGTCTTACAAAAAGTAAAATAACATGAAAATACATCATTTAAAATATCACATGCTCAGTTTTTCATGTAAAGTCCTTTGGTTGGAAACTATAACGCATAGATTATTTATATTTCAAATCGCACTCGGGCCCAGGGCTATCGTATTCGGACCCCATTCATCTCAGACTCATTTCACAGCTTAATTAGAACGACTGTATTTTCAACAAATGGCAAATAAATTCACAATATTTATGGTTTACCAGCATAATTGTCTAGTAAAGATTGTGTGTATCTCCAACACTTTGGATGATTGTGACAAATCAATATTGTAAAAGCATTTTCTTGTCATTACAAGCCTGCCATTTTATAGCAAACAGTTTCGTTCCGGAGCTTGAGTTCGAACTTAAGTCTGCTCTTGGGCAGTCTCAGCTTGAGGCGTTGAGCTGAGTTTTTAGTTTGTGATAACGAAATACGGACGCTGAGCTTGAGTCCTTGAGTTCGGACTCAAATCTCAGCTTAAGTACGTTTGTGATACCGAAGCCAGGATAATCCCTTGTGTTCTTTAGCCTGCAGTAGACATAACAATGGGTTTTGTTTTCTTTGACCGCCAGCATGGATCAATACCACCTAGCTTTATAAACTGGCTGCAGATGTTGCCGGGTTGGCGGGTCAGAGAATAAGGAGGAGGAGGAGGAGGAGGAGGAGGAGGAGGAGGAGGAGGGGTTTCGTGATATAAACGGATCTGCACGAAGGTCCCCCCTCTTCTCTCTTCTGTCACTGATATCTCACCAGAGATGGGTATCATCACCTTGTATACTGTTGGAAAGTTAATGGATTGTCCTTGTAAACTTTCCAGATCCAGCACCAAAACAACCAGCAACCCGCCAGTATTGATTATGCACTATCAACAAAGCTTTACAAAGTCGTTCGCTTTAAAATACAGTGTATCCTCATTATTTTCTGAAAAATTATATCACAATCACATGTCGTCAATTTAGCAAATACAATTATTTTATTTAAATCTTATCTGTAGAAATTATATATGAACTTATACCAATGCATATACAAAATCATACTACAAAGAATGGCTGTCAATTACAAGAAACATCGCCTGAAACATTTGGTTAGTTGATAAATTCGAGTGCTGTAGGTTTTTTCATATAACATGCGGAATAAAATTGACTTTATTCTAATTATTTGTATTTCTGCACAAGAAGGCAACGATGTCTTAACGCTTAGAAAGCTGTACTCAAGAAAACCGGAAATGACGTCATGTCAATAATTGAAAATAACGAAGCTCAATTGATTTCCGACATCTATATCGGAAATATGTCTCTGGCTTTCAGTACTGTTTCAGAACTCGGATGGAATATGTTTTATATAAATAGAATGAGTTGGTCTTCCTATGGTTATATCATTGGAATGATAGACGATGCTGTCTTGAGACAAGCTCATCATGAACTGCTTCGCTGCTTCTCTGAATTTGTTTTCAAGTCCATCATCTCAGGAATGTGAATAAAAAAAATCAAAAAGAAAATCAACAACATCACTAACATCAAATCAGTGTGACAAGGTTGGCTTAAATTCAAAACGATTTTCCAAAAACTTGTATAAACACAAAGGCACAATATACTTTATGACGACTGATCTTTGTACAAAGGTATCATTTGAAGTAAAAATGCAAAGTTTCGATATCTGAGGGCATTTTGCAGGATTTTTTGAGAATTCATTTGGTGATTTCAACATACTTCATTTTTACAGTCAGCATATTAAAGAAAAAGATTAAACATTAGGTACGTACAGTAAAACCTCGTTATACTGACACCATTATTTCAACAAATTAATTGAAAGCCAAAACAACTAAAATGATTTATTTTGCTTACTACGAATTACTTCCCCTGTCAATTTGTTTCACTTGCTTTGCAGTCAATAAATTGGACACTCAATTTGTTGCTGTACTTGTATGTTTCCTGTAGGACAACACTGTTTAAGTGTAGGCATGGTAATGAAAATGTCTCGCGTTCGACCCATATAGCTATCTTATTTGATGTTTTAGTTATCAGTATTTCTATTTTTAAACATCAAAACTAAAAACCGCTACAATTCTAAAAAATGCATGAACATTTATTTTGATAAGTATTTAAACAGATATTTCACAGCAGTGACAATAGTAATACTATAGGTTATATTGTCGGTACCCTTAACCTTTACACAGTTACTTCAGGGCATATCTGACCTTTTTGAGGTACAAACTTCATTCTTAAAGAGTTTCACAATCATTAATCTAGGTCTTTTACGAATGGTTATTTGTCCTGAGTTATCAGCTGTTTAAATTATGTAAATAGACGATAACAATCAGGCGGCTCTAGATCCAAGCATAACGATATCTAAAATGTTGTTAAGGAAAATAACTCATTACACTTTCCAAAAAGGAAATGTATAAGGTATCATATATCCTTAAATGACGTCAGACTGTTACCAATCGACTGGTTACTCTTACAATGGTATATATATATATATGAATCAATAAAACCTCAAGAGATTTGCTAAGCATACATGTCCATAGACAGATAATGCAATGTACATGAATTCGCCGTTCATTTCCTAGGAAGATTGCATGTACAATATTCTATGTAAATAACTCACAGAAAACCGAATATTAAAATGATGGGGACAAGATCTCTAGGGAAAATGTTAGTCTTTAGAAGTATTATATCTATATAGATGTCATATTACTAAAAGAACGACCATGTCTGTTACCGGAATGGGTTTTACCAAACAGTCAATAACATGGCTATGCCAATATAAACAGTTTTGGCTCTTAGAGCAAGAGACACTATTTTCTACCAAACATATTAACGAAGGAGAGAATGCTACAAACATTTATACTAACACATGTTACTAACTTGCAGACACGAGACATATTCACTGCGATTTAAATGGTTGATAAGTACAATTTATTTTGTGAAATAATGAGATGGGGGGATACTTTGGAATTCACATGACATTGAACAGGCATAGAACGAGTATAGCTAAAAAATACCTTATCTGAAGTAGAGAGTGAGTCTTAGAGAGCTATTCCCACGAACAGCTTGTCTTAAATAATGAATATTTATATAAAAACCACGATATTTTTTTTTAAAGTGTCCGTAGAGTGAAACAAAGTCGATTTGAATCAGACAGCATAAAATGATTATCTGACACATTCCTATCCCAATGAACAAGTGTGTCACTACTAAGATTAAAACCTAAAACTTAATCCTATCGCAGGGTGCGGACAATGGTCTCCCGACATAAACTCTCCTCACTCGATATAGCAAACATTCTGTCAAAATTTAGCGTTAAGAACAGCGTGGGACATCTGTCTGATACGGCGGCAAATTACATTTAAGGTATGGACTCCCTTGCCCACGACTCAGGGAAGTCATATCTGCAACAATTCCCATTGTCGTCATGTTCTTAATTAAGCGCTAAGGAGTGATTGACCCATATGTTTCGTCTTAAGATGCCAGTGTTAGAACCTGAATCAGCGATGGGGATCAGTAAATATACGGTGGTGTCTGGAACTTAGAATGGACTGTCTACCATCTTGGAGGGGGGCGAATATTGCGTCAGGTGGCAGTTATCTGCAAATGTGACATAAAGGAATTATAATTTATTTTCATGTTGTGTTGGAAATTCGATGAACGTAGCCACATACATGTGATTACATCTATAAATAGACACAGTAAGCCGAACATGGATTTCAATGCACCATAAGGCTATTTCGTTCTTTACATTTTTAAATTCATAATCAAGAAGTGATATGCACCTGCCCCTTTCAACAGTAGTTTGGACAATTTCGATTTCCAACTTTTTGGCCCTTTGCATCACCAATGACGAAACAGCTGTATGATGCAGTGAAATTGATTTTTTGCTAACTGTTACATTACCGAAGTTTTTTTTAATTTTTTTTTTATCACAATCACATGTTAGTGTAATGTTCATCTTTCTAGGGCTCTTTATCGGTGATTGGCATCAAAAAGGAGGAAATCCGAATTAGTCTAAACTATTGTTGAAACAGAAGAAGTGATTTAGAGAAAACACCTTAATCATATGAATTTCAAACAATGGAGAAGTATAAGATTGTTTTACATCAATAATGATTAAAGTGTGTATATTTAATATGAACCGTGCCAATACTCGAAGACATGATTGTGGCCATCAAGGTTACGGCAAAACATCGGGGACTAAGAAATACACTAGTAGAATCTACCATCCACTTGGTATCCTGTTAGATCAAATTAAGACACACACCTTCGCTTGCACCTGTAAAGTTTGGTAATAGATACAGTATCACACTGCAGCATACAGCTGTTTCGCTGATCTTCAGATTTATTGATATGTTAATGAAAGAAAACATTGATTATGACTAACAATGCAATTCGCCTAGGCTGAATTTCTAACTGGTAGAAAAGCCAATGTAAAAAAAAACGAAGGAGTTTTTTGACACGACAAATAAAAAACTGAGATATATGAACTTCTAGCGGAGCCCTTTCGTAACAGGAAAATTTCTCAATAATGGCAATCGACAAACAGTATGTCTAACAAAATACCTTCGGATATTTATGGAAGCAATTCCTAGCATGAATTATTTGCCGTATAGATGTACCGGTCAACAAGGCATGAATGCATATTAATCCATGATTAATTGTCAGTCTTGCATTGGTTTTGTCCTGCAGTAGAATTTTGAGCAGACGACATAAAAAGGTGAGAAATTACCGTCAGTGTTAGGTGAAATATTGGAACTTTTGTAATCAAACGGAGATAAGAAAAGCGCAAAAAAGACCAAGCTAAGAGTAAAGTGTCTGAAGGAATGACATGATTGATTGATAAAACATGTATACGTATATATGAATCCAACTCCACATTAGGAAGTGACGAAACTCGAGTGCCGCAGACCGACCGATGATGATTGATGGCCGTAGCTAGTTGACAGTTGATCAGTGGTCAGAGACTGTTGGTCGATCTACAGTCTGGCACCGAGGCCGAAAACACGCCGACACCATTGTACTTCGTTTGTACCAGATGCTTCTACTTTGAACCTAGATAAATGACATCACTCCAGAGACTATTCTCTGAGATTTATCGGATCGAAATGTCTGACAGTTTTTGACATGTTCTCCCAGACATAGACCTGGTCTTAGTAATTGGATAGTTACCATCTATATAGTGGTAGTCTTTAGTTTGGGACATGTTTTGCATTACGTAACTGAATCGCTATTTCATAGGGACCCTTTTAAGATTTTAATCGGTCAGTGCAAATAGAAATGCGGTCGTGCCCATCCCTAAGCACAGTCTGTATCAATTTTACACACAATACATGCATGGGCATTTTTTTTAAAGTCTTGAGAAAAAAAGTGCATGCAACTTTTAGAGAGTCAGATGAATCCAACTCAAAAGCCAAAAAGAAACCTATGTAAAATAGACCCTTATGAGTCATAATGTCGAAAGAAGCAACGCTACTTTAAGAAAATAAAATATACTAGGAAAAGGAGTTAATTCTGAAACTAGTTGATGTAAGCTTCAACTATCCTGCCTGAAATAACATTGAATGAAGTTTGAACAAATTACATTACAGGATTCCTGTCTCGAACACGTACATAACGGTCCAGTGTTACTATTGGAAAACCGAATTAACCCAAAAGTAGTATAGATTTTACATCAATATCAGGAAGTTCATATACAGTCTGAAATCAGTATCTCCTTCCCTGCAATGAGGCTAAAATGGAAAAGCAATAAATACGCTCCATAGATCCTTACAAACTGGATGAGATTAGAGATATTACTGACATGAGAATATCTGATTATTATAGTATTGGGTATCTTTTTAACATTACGGGCCAAGGGAAGTTCTATCTTGGTAACTAACTGAGACATGTATAATTTTTTCAATAGTCTGTAGCTCAAAAAAGTACTTTATCAGTCCAAGGTTACGGTCACATATTGCTGAATAAACTGAAGTTGCACTGGTTGCACCCGTTGAGTCGATGTTAACCTTTCCAATGAAAAAAAATCGTATTTACGAAGATCATTATAACCCAGCACGAGACCGCCTTTTACAGAAAGTATTTTTTTTTGATAACTTAATTTTTTGAAACATTTTCAGTATTACAGAATAATTACAATATTAATTTTCAAACTCATTTTTCTTTCATTACTCAACCAACATTTAATTCAAATTTTGTAAAAAAAAAGAGAGAGAGAGAGAGAGAGAGAGAGAGAGAGAGAGAGAGAGAGAGAGAGAGAGAGAGAGAGAGTGGCAGAGAGTTACATTTCTCTCTTTTAATCAAACTTTAACTAACAGAGGTCAAATGTACACAGAAAGTAATCTTTGTATCACTACAATATCCAATTTTTAATGGTATGCTATGGTTCTTTTATACTTTTTTTTTGAAACAATGAATTTATTTAGTAGCAAAAATGACTTAATCTTACGAAAAACCTAAGGAGGTTAATGACTAACACATATAGTATCCCCTGTTGACACTATTGACATCTATACCGTTAACATGAGATCATGCTTTATTTTTCCAGCACGATGAGAAAATTACAAGGTATATGCACAGGTTTTTTCTTCAAATAATCATGCTTTTAACATAAACCAGAAGCCACCTTCTCAGTCATTCTGCATATAATTCAATGCGTTTTGATAAAGACATATGTTGTCTATCAATATTTTTTTGCTTAGATACCTCTTAAATTTATGTCTTTTCTGGTGATCCTGAGAACACTCTATTACATTTCAAGCAGACTTTCCTCGGATGCCATGCCAGAATTCGGATTGATTGTCCCACTGCGACTGACAGATATATTTATTGAGAAATCTGTTTGCTTCTCTCTCGACACTAAGGTAATTAATCCGGGACTATTTGGTGCACTGTGTAATTTTCCTTTTCTGCCGAGTCAGTCAATAGAGAAACGATGCAAGAATAATGATACCAAGTAACGCTTCCAGGACGGCAACTGTTTTGATACGAACTCATGCGCGAACAGACCTGACTCATTCAACGTGCGTTGTAAACGAGGCTTCCATGATTCTTGTGAAACGAACGTATTTTTTCACCTTTTTTTCTTTCCTTTCCTTTTAAAGTGGGTTTTAAAATCCTCTCAGAATGAACGAGATTGGCAGTATTGTAGCGCAAAGCTATTAACGTGAAGATACTTAAATATCAAATAGGGGTCGATAACAATTGAAAGGCAAGATGAGTTTAGGAGTAAATTGGGTTATAAAAGCAGTGAATATGGAGAGGTCAAATCGTATAGAATATCGATATTGTTTAGGGAATCGATTTTGTATAAGTAAGAAATATTGTAAATGTTATAGTTAAAGTATTGGGAATCGATCTTGTAAAAGGTATCGAAATTGTACCGGGGACCGATATTGTGTATGGAATTGATATTATTGTAAATGGTATTGATATTTTGTATGGAATCGCTATTGTATATGCTATAGATATTGTGTATGGAATCGATATTGTATAAGCTATAGATATTGTAATTGTTACAAATATTGTTAATGATATCGACATTGTAAATGGTATTGATATTGTATGTGGTGCTGACATCGTTTGTTGTACCAATATTGTATATCGTATCTCATGTGGTTCCGATATTGTATATGGTATTGTATGTGGTATCAATATTGTATATGGTATGTGGTACCGACATGCTTAGATATCGATGTTTATCGTATCGATATATTGTAAAGGGTATACCTCATCGATATTGCTATTGGTGTCAATATTTTTGTTATATTGTCTTTGAAATAGTGGTTCATCTCTGGTAAGAAAACATAACTGAGAAAATATGTTAATTTCTTTCGTGGTCATACAGGCGTTATGATTTTGCAGGGTGAAATTTCTGTAGAAGTGTTTTTGGTTCATACTGGCAACACCCCGCATTAGATCCTACATTGTATATGAATGTCACGGCATTCTGGTATTGAATCCAAAATAAAATCCCCGATGATCAGAATATGATACTGCTGGAATTGTGTTTTACGTGCTAAGCATAAAACATTGGATGTTTCCAAAAAGAGGGCCAATGGTTTAACCAATAAAACTATCGACCCTGCCTGTTCTTGTTTAAAAGTCAACATTTATTGAATTTCGTAAACATGAAGTAGCGTTATTTAAATTCAACACATGTCATGTATTTTTTACTAAATACATTTGCACATAAAGCATGGCATTTGGCAATACACATGCCAACCGAATAAAGCTTTGCTCCATAGACACAACATTTGTAGTATATTATAAAGAGACTCCGAAATGAATCAAATTCAGTTAAGAATGCGCTGTACGATCAATAAAAAACGCATTAGGAAAGTGGGTATCCCTGCCTACTCTCAGTAACAAAGTCAATATCCTTATTAAGACGAAATGACATTATCTAGTCAGCAATTCTGAACATATTTGTGTTGCGTAATGAAAGATAAAAAAAAAGTATAAATACATGTATCGGAAATAACTTGCAGTGGAATATGACAGACATTGCTCTATGATATGGCAATACCTCACGAAAGTATGTCATTTAGATAAGTTTCTTCTTTGGTGGTCTATCGATTCCATGCAAATCTGACATCGACATATTTATCGTTGTTGCATTATTATAGACATTTGCTATGCACTGACTGTAGTCACGAAATATTGTCAATGTACTCAATAGCAACCAACACGAACAAACATTTGCATCTGTGTATTTTTTTCTGTTAATGTAAATCTGACATGCCAGCACATCCCCCCTCGTAGAGGCACTGGCATAGCAGTTGTTGACAACATAGCATTGCACTGAGCACAAAAAAGAATTTGGGAGAAACTTGCTATTTGATTTTAAATGTTATTATTATTCTATGAAAATGACAACAAAATATAGATACACAGTCGTTCTGAATAGAAATTAAGAATATATGTAATAGCTCTTTATACCTTGTGATTTTTGTTGGATTTATCTTCCCTTAAAAAGAATAATATGTTGTATAATACATATGTTTTAAGTGTTTATGCAGGTATGATTTTGTTTCCTCCACATGCAATTTGAAAAATCTAATGTACGTGGTTTCGAACTCTTGCAAAGAGAAATGTTACAAGCAAAGTGTGATGTTGCGATCGCTCTATGATTTGGTTTTAAGCTTAGGCGCCTTGACTTTTAGTCTATTACTCAAATCCACTGTACAATCGTCCTTATCTGTATCAGAGTAAGGAACGTTAGATTAAGTCAATAAAACAGTTTAAGTCATACACTAAGGTTGTCAATAACTCTTGTTAATCATTAAGAACGACTCTATTCTTAAATGTCATATTGACTTTCTATATACGGGTGTATGCGATGGAATTCGATATACGTATCATGAATATGTCACCTTGTTGACGTATTCATACAGTCATAATTAAATCGAAATGTTCTCTTAATTTTGAGTTTTAGCTGAATCAGCACCCTAGAAGTAAAGACGGTTTGTGATATAATGTCATTAATGAGAGAAACGACAACAAATCATGTTTTGTTTGGAAGATGTTTGACGTCTTTATTGGTTGTAATTATGTTACAGACACTTATTGCCAGGCCATATTTCAATGGATATAATCAATATAAAACGACGTTTTTGAAATCTTTATTGTCTCTCATAAAGATGCTCTTTGTTATTACCTGTCTTTGCTAGCACTATATTTCTTTTTTAGTGTCTGTTTCTGTCATAACACATCCAACGCAGAATATTAAACAGCTCTGACATACAACAACTTTACCTTCCATCTGTCACACAATCTCGGTCAATAAACACAAAAATCTGATTGATGTCTTGGTTTGTCGGTTTATTGACGTTTTCTGCATGTCAATGTTTGTACGTATTCAACTGCAAAAAAAACCCACCATTCTAATTCATATTAGATATTACCCAACATTTCATTGGCCGATCGAAATGATCTGTAACGGTATAACCTCGATTTGAACATTTCTCATTTGCATATGAGACCCGGATTAGGAATGTTGATGATATTGGCTGATCCCGACACATCATGAAATTGATTACTACTAACGTACATAACAGTAGTATAACATATATATGAAGGTCAATATATTCCCGTCTACCATTGCATAATACTGACGTCACTTATCAGTGGCAAAGTGACCCAGCTTGTTAAAGAAAAATAACCTTAACTTTCTTTTCCGTAGTTTTAGAACACAAATAATCCGACAAGGTTTGAAGATATCCGTAAGCGAACTAGTGGAAATACCCTTTAACTGGCTCCGCAACGTCCAAACACTAAATTTGCAGCAGTATAACAACGAAGTACCATCGAAAACTAAAAACACATTAGGAACATCCTAATTAATAATAATAAAAAAAAAACGTGGCCCGTGTAGAGAGCTGGATAATTCGCTGTACTTTGATGAGAGGTAACTTCTATGTTTGTAATTATTCGTGCTCTGAAAACTCCCTGTTTTATACACCACACCTGTTGAGAATCATTTCTTACTTCTTTGAGAAACCTTATTATTTGCGATTTTATATCATGCGGTGCGACAAGTCATTCTATCCCCATCCCCCTCCCCATTCAAATTCCCATTTTCCAACCCCTCAGCAATAGCAAGGGCTTCTTTTTTTTAAAACGAACCTGTCTTATTGTAGTGAAAAATGATGTATTGGCTTACAATTTATATATATGCAAAAATAGGCGGAATGATTTCGATCGTATCCTAAATAATCGATTTGACATTTTTCAATGAATTCATATAATGATCCGGTCTTTCGAAGTAAACCCCTATTATAAATAAATAAATAATTAAAAATAGGATGAAATGAAATAAAACTTTAAAAAAACAACGCATCTTCATGAAAGGTTGAACTTATTTGACAGGTCGCTCTTATGAGTTCGAGTTCTGTCATTTGTTATTCAGAAGCCTTGATATACAAGTTTGTTGTTTCGAATACAGTGAAGTTTCATAAAACGTGTTCAAGTAGTAAGAATATTCAGACATACTAGGAACCACATCTGAAAATTCTGTTGAAAATTGAGACGATTATTACCATCTTTTCAAGGCCACGAGCTGAAACAGCTAATCAATGCCGTCAGAATGTGTTGTCGACAACATTTTATCATTCACATACAGATGTCAATATATTCCGAAATCAGTGTCTCATGTCAATCACTTAAATTGACAGCATCAGCGTCTGGTAATCAATTGCATCGATAAGGGAGGGGGTTGAGGAGGAAACGAGGAGTTGTCTTGACGATACTGTCTGAGGCTTGTTCATATATGATTGACCACTTCTGAAACTCGTTATTGCAAACGTCCCGTTCGTTACTTTCTCGGAATAGCATTCGGTTCAGTAGGTTTCCTATGACAATCACTGCATTGCCATGCGGGGAGTAGTTGATTAAACGTCGAGGATACCTCTTCTGATGCCCAACAATGTTCCAGGTGTTTATAAGCAAATGGTAGCAAATATCGAGCAGTAATGAAACAATCTTACTCTTACTAAGCTAGTAGCTTGTTTGCTGCAATTTGTCAGATTCAGACGGTTATCATTGCTATTCCTAACACGGAGGTCGGCGGTTTTCGTTTTTTTCTCAATTGGGTTTTCAAATGAATGTTATTGCTGATGCAAATAATAAGTGAAGTTGCATTCAAAACCTCATCCAATATTGCCCTTGTCCTTGAATCGTGATTAAGGTCCATCAAACAAAGGATCAATTGTAACTAATCAATTTAATAAAAACACAGTTGAGGGAAACATGGTTAAATCGACGCCAGCAATTAAATATAACCCAATTTCTAGGATGATCACCGAGTTCTACAACCAGCAGTGTAAAAACTATTTTGTTGAATAATAAACATATATACTGTAGTATCGTTATAGAGCTTTTGAGTATTTTGCATAAATGAGAGTTTCTAGTTGTATAACGTGCGATATGTGTGCGAAATGCAATTTCAATTTCTTTCTGGAAAAATAAGTCAAATTTTAAACTTCAAATGTTTCAAACTTATCTCTAGAAATATGTATATTTTTGTTTATAAAATCTGTAGATATTTGTTATAAATCCAAAGGCTACAATATTTTGTTTCAAGGTTTGATAATTATATAAATATAACCATTTATAGATTGACTTGTGTGTGCCATTCAGATATGAGTCTTGAGACATTGGGCTTGTATACTGTAGATAAAATATATTCTGTGAGAAATAAATATTGATATACTTATAAATATATATATAAGTAAAGAACTTTAGAACTGATTCATACTGTTCATAATTACAAACAGGGCCTTAAAATAATAAATATGGCAAAACTGACATTGTTTATTGAAGCGAAATGAGCTAACAAAACAAGAAAAAGTAGGATGATGTTTATTTCACTGTACTCCACTATATTTTTGTAACTACTAACATTGAAATTAACAAGGGGTACTGTAAGCCTATATCGCTCAAATGTTATAATTAAACGATGTGTACATATATCAAAAGTTGATTCACTTGTATAACTTGGTAATCTTTCATCCTAGTATGGTACTTGTTTATTGGTTTATTGAGTTAAAAGCCAATGCATGCTACACGCCAACATAATGACCCATGGCTGTTCTTTGTTCCAGAAAAAAGGATGTTGTGTAAATGCCTTATAATAAATATAATGAATATACCTCCTACCCAATTGACCTTGAAAGTGGGTCAAGGCCTTTGTTTCGAACCAACCTAAAAGTCGTTTATTCACTGGCCAAAGAAAAAAAATGGTTATTCATAACAAGTCGTAAGAAAATATTAAGGAAAACATTACACTGAAGGACGGACGACAGTCAGACTGAAAACGGACGTCGCACCAACGCATAAACATGTAAGCTAAAAAGATTAGTAGTCACAATTTTTGTATCCTCGTATACTATTTGAGTTTGGTTTTCGTTCTTTTAGGCGTTCCCAGTTTGACATATATTTCCTGGCGTTATTTTATTTGTTCTGGGATCACAAATGTAATAAATAAACAGTGGTTTCTGGCGACGGAACCATCATCTCCAAAAGCTCCTTGTAGAATCGATACAGGGCCAGATTAACGCAAGGTGACAAATGTCTGCCGTACCATCATTGGTATGTGATCACAACAGCGGTGATGGACACTGACAGCGTGGTCAGGCATTGTTTGGTCAATTGTCTGCCGTCCAGTGCGTCTTCGGTAAATTATAGGAGCAAATATATCAACGCAGACGTGGTCCACCGGTAATGGTGCCTTGTATACGACAACCATCCTTCAACGTGACACTGTCCAAACTAAATTATCTGGGGTCGCTCTGAGGTTGTTCTTCCAAATAAAAGCCTACCCAAGGTTATATAGTCGACGAAATGAAAATCCCAAATGATAAACAAGAGCATCGATAAGGCGGCGGTTACATCAGCAATACATCAAAGGCATACGTGTTATAAAGTGGGGGAGATCAATGCCAATCTAGCACTAATACACTAGTAGCAAATAAAGACATTTCCAATATATTGAGTATCATTAGAAATATGTCAGCGATAAAATACCAATATAGGAAAAATAAATTCGAGTAATGTAAGGATCATTCAATTACTTTGTGTTTGATCTTCGGCTTCTCAAGGGTTTCACCAGGGAATTGTGCTCATTGCTAAATACATTAACATTCTTACTTTCTGCTATTCATCCTATTTTCTTTTTTACTTCGAACATCGAATTTTGTTATTTATCGTCTCTTTCACATACATTTATATATATTTTTTAAATAATATTGTGTAAAATTGAGTATGCATGTTACATACATGAACAGATTTACTCATAGACGCATACTCATGCTTCATTGGTTGGTAAAATAACATTAACGAAAACAGAAATTTAATTCTAATAATGATTGCTCCATGTTTTAATGAAAACCAAAATTAAAAAGACGCAATGACGTCATCATGATTAAGAAGTCAAGGTCGAGTAAACAAAAGCACCAGGATGATTATTTTCACGGTTTTATGTCGTCATAAAAGCCAAGGTAACACGAAGACGGGTGACTCGGAAGACACCTTCAAAAAACGGATATGGAGGAGAAAATACAGTCACCATTATGAACCAAATATAGCACAGACTATATATCAGCGATTCTTAAATTATTTTTTAAACTTAATTTCAAAAGAAAAAAACTGCCAAAATACCGACATAGGTATTTGCAGATCAAGGTCACACTTCCTTTGCCGATATAAGAGACATTAAAATCAAGCGAGACGTGGTGTATTTTTTTCCCCTGTTTTATATGGTTCAGATTACACTTCAAGGTTAACAAACCAAGCCTCTGATTAAAACCTCATTCTGTCGTGCCGTCGCAAACTTTAAATCGATAAATCTGGACGTTTAGATATCGTTTGATGAGTCGACACAGTTCCATGCTCGGGGAAACATTTTGATTTGCATCTTAAACGAATTTCGAAATCGTTTTGATTTAGTTTCAATAAGGTGCACATTCGAATCGATATTGGAAGAACAAATGACAAATAACGAAATTTCAAACAATACAACCCATTACAAAGCACAGGCACATACACAAAATATTTTTTTTTATTAAAAATATCTTGCTTTAGTTTCTTTTCAAACATTGACTTTCAGATCGAGTATACAATTTGTAAAACATAACAACATCGAGTTGAAGTTCAGATGAAGGCAGTGGCAAACGCTTAATAAAATATTCGTGAATAAACTTTGAAGTATTTTTTATATGCCCAAATAAGTGGTGAAATATAACAGAAAAAATAACGTAAACACACACGGACACAATCTTTATGTGTTGTTCAGTCTACCAAAATATAAGGTGAAATATAAAGGAAAATAACTACAGCATCAACATTCAAGGATGAAAACCTTTTCGTGTTGTTTTGTAAATCCAAATATAAGGTGAATATAACAGAAAATAATAAAGCTTCAACATACAAGGACTATAATGTAAATTAACATCGATACAAAACACAAAAGAAACGGAGGAGACACTAAAAAGTCAGAATCATGTTTACGCACACGAAAACGTACGCATGTGACATCTGTTTGGTTTATATCTTTAAATCAAATCATGATAAAAAGTTTATCAGTCACAAACAACCCAAGATAGAGACAAAACATTCAATGATGACAGCTATAACAAAACCCATATTCAAAAATCAGGTCAGTCCTAAAATATCTTGAAGCTTCCGCATTCATGATCAAGGAACGAGAAATATGGAATAAGATCTTATGTTGTGGCAGTTTTATATTACTCACGGGATACATCATTCAAACTGAACATATGTTACGAGATGATTTCGGAGACAATTATTCACTTTACAGTGATCTTAATTGCCCCTCAAGAGATACTTTAGATACATACCTGTGGAGACGCATCTGGGCACATATGCCATTACGAGTGTTCAGCTACCAGTGCGGCCACTAAGGGACCATTATAGTGTACACACGAGATATAACACAGTACAACATGTAGATGAGAGCATCACACTTCCTCCTGTCCAATTATCCTTGCAATGCCCTTTTGATACACAACTAAAGTGCATAAAGTAGATTCGAGATCGACGGCTTAGATCACAAAGGTCGTGATGATTGAAACAAATCTCCACGGTGTCACAAATCAGAAAGCTCAGTCGAAACATGACCGCTATGCAGTCCATGAGTGGTATAAAATAAAGATAAACCTGAAGTAATGTGGTATGTAGGGATAAGAAGATAAGACTTCAGCATTTTAGAAATGCATATACTTCGACTTACGACATTGAGTGCTTTCAGAGAGGAAATGTGATTCAATGATATACTGAAAAGTAGAAACAATGACTGTTTGTATAAATTTATTTAGTACATGGAGTTCAGAAACAAATGCATTTTTTTTTATATAAAAAATACATGTATACGTCTAATGTAGGTGGATGGTAATACATGAAATCTTCCTTACAAATATAGCTCGCTCAGCAGACACAATGGTAAGTCAAGTAGTGTGTGTTACAATGCCGTTAAACATCACCCAGTGCTATGGTAGAGATCAATAAAGAACAAGAAATGCAAACTATCAGAGGTTACTTTACACCAAAACATGGTATCATACTATTTGTATATAGTGTTACCTCTAAACATGCATGCAAGCAAGCACAAGAACATAAACGAAAAAAATCTATAGTTGTCGAGATTCCTTTAACAACATCTCCAACTGCAATCGAAATAGGAAAATAGAGGGAGTTTGGTTGGCCAGCAAAACTAACAATCTATAAGGATCCCCGTACCTCTACCTAAACCAAAACTATGTATTGGAAACGGTTTTATTCCAGTAGTACTGTAGCTCTGATCAATCCTTTCTGAAAAGACAACCATACCTTACAAGACTTATATGAAATTTAATAGGTGAAATAAACAAATAAAAAACAAAACAGGTCTTCTGAGAATAGAACATCACAAAGTTGGTACATCAGATCATTATACTGTCGCTTTGACTAAATGGGCGACTTTGTCAGTCACGCTGACCCATATCAAAAATGAAATTAATAGGAAGGCTGCATGTTTAAAAAACAACACTAGAAACATTCTAGTGTTTGTATTTATAGGGACAGAGATACTTAATAGCCTTTTCAAAAGATTTTGTTCAGCTTCCCTGAAATTATAATCAACATTTTTTTGTCTGATCAAATATGGTTGTTATGGTAACTAGTTAACATTTGGATGAATAAGTAAAATTTGAATATTCAGTCAGTAAAATCAAGGATGCGCTTATTTGTAAAAAAAAATGTTAAACTGATGGTGGTAAACTTAACATGATTGAGCAAATTTAATATCAAAGGAGAATATGTAAATACATTTAATTTATCTTCCAAAGAAAATATAGTTTAAACAATAATGAGTTTGAATAAAAAGTGTTTGAAAGTACAGGTAAAAAAATTGAATTTTTAATGATTTTTAGGTCAGAAAAAGGCACAAACATATACCGTCCTGATGAAGCCAAACAAGTTTGGCATTTGGAAACGTGTTGACATTACAATATACAATATACCACAAGATTAATCTTGCAAGAAGACTTGCTCTTACTCATTATGTAAACCTAAAGCATTGTGGATAGAAACAATCATTATACTTGTATACCATGATTCTAGAATCCATGACAGAATCGATCGTTCTTTGTTCGCGAACAATCTTTGATGAACTATCGTTTTCCTTTAACTATACGTCTGCAATACGGATTTTATTTGTCTACCTCCTATAATACAGAGTACAATTTCGGCAAAAAGCTATAACTTCATTAATGAATACGACACACAGTAATTTGGTACGGCGATTAGTTCGAAATGATATGGCTAGTCTGTTATTAGTAAGTACTGGAACGTGTAATTATGGTAAAATGGGGAGGTATCGTGTAAGGATAATGACGAAAAACTAAACTGGAGAGAATTCAATGAATCAGGAAAACACAGAAAAAAGAATGCAATGTCAAATAAGAAAAAACGGAAAGGAGACTGAAAGACGAAAATTTGCAGACTTGCCGGATAAGAAAAGATAAGGATAAGCAGATATTGGCAAACAGATACTTGATGGAGCATAAAAACTGTAGAAGATTTGTTTTATTTTGTTTCGCTTTGATTTCCTCGTTACATTTAAGCTTCTGAGAGACGGGTGCCAATGGAAACAAAAATGTTGAAAAAAGAGCCGATGTGGTGAATCGAGGGCAGTAGATAATGTTTACTTTCTTCAATGTTCTCCTAGCAGAAACCACAGAGGGATGTTTTCAATTCTGTAAGGTTCTTCATATAAGTCGCCTCTTACTACAGATTACAGTGGGATACAGAAAGTCTATTCCCCGAACCTGCAGGTTGCCAAAAAAGATAACACGAAAAGAAAAAAGTAGCAAAGTACCAATATTAAAAGGCATTAAGAGAACAAAAGGGCAAACAAGATAAACATTGATGTCGGGAAAGTGCTCCCTTAAGTGAGGGGATTACACAACTATTGAAGCATCACTATTAACAGAATAACATAATCTCTGTTCTTTTTCTTGCCGTTTAACCCTAACGCGCGAGTTTTTATTATGAAAAACATTTGGAAGTCAATATACAAATATACAACATTTGATATAGCGCCCTATCTAGCTAACATAAGCCACTCTAAAGCGCTTTACAGTACATAGATATACAGTTAATACAAGCGATCTTTTTCAATTTCAGTAAGTTAAGGTGTGTGCTCATTCATTGTTCCGATGGCTCACATCAACCATTGTCGTAAACAAACAGCAAAGCTCCCATATTAGCCAGTAAAATGATGACAGAATGCTTTTGAAGAGAGCATTATTTCAGAAAAAGAGCCCATGCGAGCAGGTGTGAAACGTCTCCATGACGGTGGCGGATGTGTGCTGATGAGGTTGATTGGCCGAAGATGCGCTGACTTAGGAACATTTATATAAATGATGAAGCGAGTGAGAGATAGCTTATCGTGCAAGGAGGTCTGAAAAAGCTCAAAGAATATCGTTGAGTAGTCGTAATGAGGAGTAATATGGAGAAGGAAAATTTATCATCGGAGCCTTGAGATAAAAAGTCAAAGCAAGTGAGGGATAGCCAAAAGGAAAACTAATAACCATGCAAAATATGTAAAGTTACATGTATCTGATTGGTTACTAAAATGTATGTCACAAAATGATGCAGTGAACCCCATAGAAAGTAAAACATGTCAGAAAGATAACAAAAGTCCAGAATTTCCATGGCAGAACCTGAAATCCCGTATCTCTTCAAACCTAAATGTTTGTACATTGGCAATGGAAATCGGACAACAAAGGGAGGATCACAATGTAAGATAATTCCGATCAATATGAAAAACGATGAGAATATTTATTACACAAAGTGGATAGCAGAAAAAATGTTCAAATCGCCAGCAGGTCTGACCTTAGTCGCTCATCCGTTGTTAGGTCGATAGGACAAAAACAATGGTTTGACTTTGACCATAACAAGATTACTAGGAAATTTTCCTTTGTTCTCTAGTTCAGCTTGCCTGGAGATTTATATTACATTATTTATAACTGAAATACTCATATAGACTTGTAAAGGAATGAAAGAAATGTGCCTTTTACAGAGATGGTAGCCCGAGGGACTGGCACTGGACGACTCCGGGAGTCAGTTCCTGTCTGCATGTTGGCTAAATCTAATTTGATAAATGTTCTTATCACATTGACCCAACAGTTAAATAATTGCAAAGAATGAGTGTACAGACAACATCTATCTTTATCAATGGAGTAATTGGTTTGTTCGAATGGTCTTTGTGAATTACATCCTAATCGGATGAATGTTGTTCATATTAGATTGATTTTTAATTAAATAACGCTTGATTGTTTCCATTTGACATTATTCATTTATTTCAAGTGTAATACAGTAGATTTTAACAAAACAAAAGGCGAACACAACCAAATTAAAGTTCTAGAATGGCATTCAAGAATGATGCTGGAACCTTTTGAGACGAGTGGGTAACACATATATGCTAGCAAGTTATAGCACATGTGTTTTATTTAAACGAGTAAGAAATACTTCGAATTTATAAGCTATTTAGATGGAGGTAAACTTTGAAATTTGAAGTTAAATAACGCTACAGGAAATTTCCAGACACATATTAGTATTATCACAGACACAGACAACATCAGCATGTGACAAAAATGGTTTGGAACTGTCAACACTCCGGGAAGAAAAGGCCATCCTTTGAAATACTTGAATGACTCGCCTGATAGACATATCTTTTGACAACTCTGGAAGGCACACCTTAGTGAAATATAGCTTTATAGATTGGCCCTCTTTTGACATTCCTTGAAGATTCACCTAAGTGAGATAAAGGTAAAAACAGAGGGAATTGAACAGTTTTCTAGGGTCTAAATATTTGAACAAGCTAACGTTTAATAACCACATATCATGGTGAAAATTTTGTATACTTATTTAAAATTAGTAAATCCCTGTTAATAGTGTTTTCTCAAAGGAAAACAAAACGAAACAAAGACCCTCACTATTACTGTTTTCTGTTGAATATTTATTTTTCATTTGAACAATAAAAATTTCAATGTTAAAAGTACAGTTCCATTTTGAACTTCTCCTGCCTCCTCTGATCACTAAATTACGTAATATACACATGTATTGTGATTTTATTAAAAAAATACGTGTAAAACCTACAGGCCGTTGTGTCAGACCTCATTATTTAACACATAATTATACATCAAAAATAACCTAATCAAGACAACGAGTAAAAGAAAAAAAATATTTCTGCGATAAGATATAAAATTGAAATCTAGCTAAAACCTGTGTTCAGGCAATGTCTAACAACAAACTAAACCGTATTCAACAATTTTGTCATTGACCTTGTAACAGAATGAAAGTGACATTAAATATATAAATAAAGGTTTCCGACGACCCAATCCCAGACGCTTCACTAGACATGGACCTGGTTTATGATCCATATGGGACTCATTGTGCGTGGTGTTGTGATAGTCGGCCCAGTAGACTCGTACACAAACTTTCCTAGAAAATGGCGCTTTTTATAATTGATACTACATATTTATATGCGTTTCGGACTGGAATTCAAGTTATTTTTATACCAGCTTGCTTTAATAAAAAGCATGATTGAACTCATCCGAGTCTAACTTTTAGCTTACCATGGACTTAATATATGAAGATCACAGTTGATGATATAAAATAAACAATAAGTCAAAGACATCAGGACTTTTCAAAATTGAGGTTAAAGAGGTTTTCCCCTTTCAAA
The DNA here is from genome assembly GCF_002113885.1 of Mizuhopecten yessoensis. Taxonomy (NCBI): domain Eukaryota; kingdom Metazoa; phylum Mollusca; class Bivalvia; order Pectinida; family Pectinidae; genus Mizuhopecten; species Mizuhopecten yessoensis. Next base: position 343,619 of record NW_018408743.1, on the reverse strand, counting down.
GTCCTAGTTAAAATAATATGATATTAACATAAAATGTACCAATCATATCACGTCATTCACTATCTTTAAAATAATATAATTGTCACTAAAATCAATCTTATATCTGTTTTCTTATCTACTAACTTGTTATTTGAATGAATGTATAAATAAATGAATAAATTTATACAATGATTGATACAGTAGGATAAAATGGCACAGCTCTGAACAATAAAGCATTGTTCTCAATTGGATCCAATTTCAAATTTTAGAATGGCAATATTTTTGATGATTTATTGTGTGAAATAAGAATCAAATTAAAATAGGTCAACAACTTACTTGTTTCAAATTTAAAGAGTACCTGTTTTAAGTGTCTAAATATAACCAAGGAGGAATAACCAACTGAAGGTACTCCTCCATATTTAAGATGTGATAATTCACGTAACGCCTGTTTGTACTTTCTCTTTATCTGGCTATTGACACCAATTTTAACAGTTTGGCCTATCTGTACCAACATGTCAGCGTAAGCAAACTTGAACAATCTATTGAAAAAGCTTTGTATTCAGAAGGTCTTCTATTATCAACGCTGAATACTATAAAACATGAGCATTGATATGGTCACAATATCGAGCCTCGTTTAATAAAAGAGAAAGGTCCAAAACTGTCCATTTTGTGAGAGAATGGACTGATCGAGGCCCGGTGGACCAAGATTTGTCCATTCTCTGACAGGATTGACAGTTTGAGACTTTTTCCTACTTAAAACATAGTACACATTTGTATTAATAATGGGCACCTTTCTGTGTAAATAAATGGAAACATGAAGTAATGAACAAGTAATGGAGTTAAAAAAGACGAGGCATTTGAGTCGGTGTAGCATTCAAAACCTCCACCAACATCTAACCCTTCATTTTATGTAGCGTCCAGGAGAGAACTCATACCAATGATTTTGTTATTCATCAGTAAGTTTATACTGGATTAATTCTACCCCCAAGTGTGTACCATTGTGTAATGTGGATCTGTAAGATTCCTCCTGAATCAGCTGTACATATTTTTATTCCATCTATTATAATACATTTTGAAGGAAATTCGATTATTTCCTCGTCAAATTAGATTAACAAAATTGTAGTTAAATTGTTTTCAAAGATTTCCTTTTCAAACACATCCAACAGCGATGGTCAGTTGAATTTTTCCTGGATCATATATAACTATTGGTGGTGTATTAATGGACCCTATTTAATCTAAAAGTAAATGTATCTGTCAAACCATATGTTGTAGGTAAATAGAGAATTTTCTAATTGTGCTGGAGTTTACAGTCATTTTTGTTACCTATAACTGTTCATGTTTAGACAAGAAGCTGTCCATTATTCAAACACTAGAATGGAACGTTACTGCTTAGTTATCGGCAGCTATATGAAAATATCTTACATCATTATTCATTTCACTATAACGTACGATGAGAACAAAGGATGACGTCTCATCTGTGTTTTGAACATAAGCACTACATTCCCGTGGGGAAAAATTAATTTCAGGACAAAATCTGTTTTTAGATATAACGTGACACCAAAACCAGAAGAAATACAATTATTGTTAGGAAGTAGCAAAGTCAATAAGTCCCCAGACAGTCATAAGGGGTTCTTCAAGCCGTGACGCTAGAAACCCGTTCTTGAAGTAAATGGGGGTGTATTTGCTTTTATCAAACATGTTTACCGTTTTTGAATTGTTTTCTTCGGTTTTATTGTCTTACTGGCTAACTATATCAAACATGAAGTAGGAGTTGGTTATCGTGTCTTGATTTATGTGTGCCAAAACACCACAATAAAAGACATATCGGTAAAGGCTTCGTGTAGGTTGTATCCGAGCTTCTCCTAATAAAAATGAAACAGTATCTGCTTGATGTATAAAACGCCAATATCTGTTTTGAATAATTTGACAGCAAAGAGAAACGGCTGTATCGGTTTATGACACCTTAATCTAAGCCATGTCTGGATGTCAATATGTCTCAAGTTAGACCGAAACGCCTCAAAGATAAACAAGTTCTCGCCGATATTGTGATGGTTTAAAGCTGTAATTTTCGAGTAAAACGTTTGTCACAACAAACAAAATATACGATCTCGATGGTATTAAAGTTGAGCGTCATATATTTTGAAATGAGGTTATGTCAAAACAGAATCGACGGCAAGTTTCTGGCAGAATCATGGAGGCATCATGGATATTTCATAACGATGGTTTCATTCCATCTTCCTTTTGTCTTCGAGTTTTCTCTGAATGGGTTTACAAACCCAAAAATATATATGTCGGGCGTCGACAAGTGTTATCTGGCTGAAATTGTATGTCAAAAACATATGTCAAATATGTTACTCCATTGTGTCACATCTTAATGTGACTTTAGACAAACCAACCTTTCCGCCATACTCTTTAGTGTTTTGTATGCTTTGTTTGTGTTTAACGTTTTATAAACAGATACAGCTTGTATGGCCAACTAAAGATGAGCCAAGTTTTGGTATTGGAGGAAAACCGGAGTACTGGAGAAAAAAAACCCGACCTGTGGAAAGTACCTGGCGACTGTCCCAAGGGAACCTTGAAACCGCGACCCCTTAGTTTGATACAGTATATTCTGTTCTAGTCATTAACTATGACCTTTGACGTCCTACTGAGTTATTCCAAAATAACTTTACAGGGGAAAAGGAATAAGACAAGTCAGAAAACATAGAAACCTCGTTTTCCCCTCCGGTCAAGTCAGAAATTGTGAAATATGTATACCTTGTATGACCTATATTTGAACACAATTATGATTTCATTAATAAGTTTCAACGTGCAAATCCAAGCAAGAACCTACGAATAAAAATACCGTCTAATATTAGTTCGTCTGAAACTTTGCATTTTATTACAAAACACACACACACACATAAGCATTTAGGGAAGGAAACAGAATTTTACAACAAAATCCATACTCTCATTATTAGCCAGGACACCTTTTTACTGACAATGGAGTAATCGTGTGAATATGGTTTGTGTGAAAATGAGGTAGGCACGCACTTATTTATCACCAGCTCATTCCAGACCGCTCAACTATAATGTTCACACGGACTGACGATTGACAGCAACAATCTGTGACGTCACAACAAAGCCATATCTTTCTAAATGAATACACATCCATCACCTCAGGACCATTTGTTAAGAACCTTTCAAGATAAAAACGAAAATGTCAACCGAAGCATGGGTGCAACAGATAGGGTGCCTGTGTGATAAAATTCTGTAGAGCTAACATTTTATTTTAAAAAGAATTCAGGCGTGGCGAAACAGACCAGGCGTACTGCATTTTATTTCCTAGAGGACAATCTGTGTCAATGTATTTTGGTTTGGGAATAAAATCAATTACAGTACTAAATGAATGTGCGCCAAATACAGTTACAAGGGAACAGCGGAACTAACATGTTAACGACATAAGCCACTGCCTTATAAAACATGTCTACATACAGGAGATGTGGCATTTCACGCAAAAAATGATATTTAAGTACACTTCTCGTTCTTTTAATATTCTAAATCTAACACTTATATGGCGCAGTTTTGCCGTTTTTAAGTTAACCAATTCAGCTTATAACACTTTGCGTTCGTCAGTTGTACTTTCAAGATTTAGGACTTTTTTTATCAGAAAAGTCGTGTTATTGCTCGCCGACCAGAGATATTATTCTGTTAGAACATGCATTCTTCATAAGGAAAGCACAGATAACGACCCGATTATTTTATGATTAAATCCAGTATTTTCTCTCTGTACACTGATTTATAAACCAAATTTTATCTCGTAGCTGACAACGACTTCTTGTTTTCCCGTCCTTTTTCTCGAGCACTTTGCATATTTCATTAGCCACAACCATTAATGCGTTCGCTTTAACCGACTTGTTGATCGCCATTCAGTAAAGAAATAAAACAACCTTTTGGAAGGGCCATTTCGAGTTGAGCCTCTCCCTTCAATACAGTTGAATCGTTTTGGAATTAAATTTTAAAATAATAAAACAGAAAGAAACCTCTACGTAATTCATCAAACTCACAGCACTCATTGATTTTACATGACCAGACTGTGAAAGGTAAAGACAAAATACGGGACTGAGAAAAAAGATATAATTCAAGTCTTTGAACAAGTGAAATTATTAAATAAAACGAAAACATTAAAGCGATGAGAAAAGGTAAATGGTGTATGTACTTTTCCGTCACGAAGACCAACAATCAAGAGATATATTGATTTCATAGAGATTTGTTTTTTCTCGTCCAAGGGGTATACGACAGGGCAACTAGTCTGTGTCCTTGTCATTTAATGCATATGCTTGACAAAGTATCTTCACGAGTAATTGGCAGATGTTATCAACAGGCTATTGTTACGATGGATGTTTCATTCATTAATGAATCAGATGATTCTTTAGTCAAACAAACTTATACAAATAAAATGTTATAAACGGCATCATGTGTGATGTCCCAACCAGTATATTTATGCTGCTGTATGTAAAGAGAACCAACAAGTTTAACTATATTATAACCAATGTAAATATTTTGAAAAGTTCGTTTGAGACAAATCACACGTTGCCATGTATTTTACAGAATTATACTTGTTCGAAATCTGAATTTGGTTTCAACAAATTTTATTGTGTTAACAAAAGGATTTGACAACAGGCAGTGCCTATATAAGTCTTCTCCTGAATCTCTGAATCTGAATGTTTGATGTTCGAAAAAAGGAAGAAAACTGCATTTGACATTATTCATTTATTTCAAGTGTAATACAGTAGATTTTAACAAAACAAAAGGCGAACACAACCAAATTAAAGTTCTAGAATGGCATTCAAGAGTGATGCTGGAACCTTATGAGACGAGTGGGTAACACATATATGCTAGCAAGTGAAAGTAACTATAGTGCGCATGTGTTTTATTTAAATTGCCTGATAGACATATCTTTTGACAAATCTGGATGCCTCACCTTAGTGAGATATATCTATATAGATTTGCCCGCTTTTGACATACCTTGAAGATTCACCTAAGTAAGAAAGAGGTAAAAACATTACAAATATTTAACATTGGTAGGCCAATAGAGGGAACTGAACTGTTTTCTAGGGTCTAAATATTTGAATAAACTATCGTTTAATAACTATTATATAATGGTGACAAATTTGTAAACTTATTTAAAATTCGGAAATCCCTGTAAATAGTGTTTTCTCAAAGGAAAACAAAACAAAACAAAGACCCTCACAATTACTGTTTTCTATTGTATATTTGTTTTTCATTTGAATAATAAAAAAATCAATGTTAAAAGTATTTTGAACTTCTCCTGCCTCCTCTGATCACTAAATTACGTAATATACACATGTATTGTGATTTTATTAAAAAAAAATACGTGTAAAACCTACAGGCAGTTGTGTCAGACCTCATTATTTAACACAGAATTATACATCAAAAATAACCTAATCAAGACAACGAGTATAAGAAAAAATAATATTCCTGCGATAACATATACAATTAAAAACTAGCTAAAACCTGTGTTCAGGCAATGTCTAACAACAATCAAAACCGTATTCAACAATATATTTTGTCATTGACCTTGTAACAGAATGAAAGTGACATTAAATATATAAATAAAGATTTCCGACGACCCAATCCCAGACGCTTCACTAGACATGGACCTGGTTTATGATCCATATGGGACTCATTGTGCGTGGTGTTGTGATAGTCGGCCCAATAGACTCGTACACAACTTTCCTAGAAAATGGCGCTTTTTATAATTGATACTACATATTTATATGCGTTTCGGACTGGAATTCAAGTTATTTTCATACCAGCTTGCTTTAATAAAAAGCATGATTGAACTCATCCGAGTCCAACTTTTAGCTTACCATGGACTTCATATATGAAGATCACAGTTGATGATATTAAATAAACAATAAGTCAAAGACATCAGGACTTTTCAAAATTTCAAAATTTAGTGAAAATAGTATGATATTAACATAAAATGTACCAATCATATGACGTCATTCACTATTTTTCAAATAATATAATTGTCACTAAAATCAATCTTATATCTGTTTTCTTATCTACTAACTTGTTATTTGAATGAATGTATAAATAAATTAATAAATCTATACAATGATTGATACAGTAGGATAAAATGGCACAGCTCTGAACAATAAAGCATTGTTCTCAATTGGATCCAATTTCAAATTTTAGAATGGCAATATTTTTGATGATTTATTGTGTGAAATAACAATCAAATTAAAATAGGTCAACAACTTACTTGTTTCAAATTTAAAGAGTACCTGTTTTAAGTGTCTAAATATAACCAAGGAGGAATAACCAACTGAAGGTACTCCTCCATATTTAAGATGTGATAATTCACGTAACGCCTGTTTGTACTTTCTCTTTATCTGGCTATTGACACCAATTTTAACAGTTTGGCCTATCTGTACCAACATGTCAGCGTAAGCAAACTTGAACAATCTATTGAAAAAGCTTTGTATTCAGAAGGTCTTCTATTATCAACGCTGAATACTATAAAACATGAGCATTGATATGGTCACAATATCGAGCCTCGTTTAATAAAAGAGAAAGGTCCAAAACTGTCCATTTTGTGAGAGAATGGACTGATCGAGGCCCGGTGGACCAAGATTTGTCCATTCTCTGACAGGATTGACAGTTCGAGGCTTTTTCCTACTTAAAACATAGTACACATTTGTATTAATAATGGGCACCTTTCTGTGTAAATAAATGGAAACATGAAGTAATGAACAAGTAATGGAGTTAAAAAAGACGAGGCATTTGTGTCGGTGTAGCATTCAAAACCTCCACCAACATCTAACCCTTCAGTTTATGTAGCGTCCAGGAGAGAACTCATACCAATGATTTTGTTATTCATCAGTAAGTTTATACTGGATTAATTCTACCCCCAAGTGTGTACCATTGTGTAATGTGGATCTGTAAGATTCCTCCTGAATCAGCTGTACACATTTTTATTCCATCTATTATAATATATTTTGAAGGAAATTCGATTATTTCCACGTCAAATTAGATTAACAAAATTGTAGTTAAATTGTTTTCAAAGATTTCCTTTTCAAACACATCCAACAGCGATGGTCAGTTGAATTTTTCCTGGATCATATATAACTATTGGAGGTGTATTAATGGACCCTATTTAATCTAAAAGTAAATGTATCTGTCAAACCATATGTTGTAGGTAAATAGAGAATTTTCTAATTGTGATGGAGTTTACAATCATTTTTGTTACCTATAACTGTTCATGTTTAGACAAGTAGCTGTACATTATTCAAACACTAGAATGGAGCTACTGCTTACTTATCGACAGCTATATGAAAATATCTTACATCATTATTCATTTCACTATAACGTACGATGAGAACAAAGGATGACGTCACATCTGTGTTTTGAACTTAAGCACTACATTTCCGGTGGGAAAAATTAATTTCAGGACAAAATCTTTTTTTAGATATAATGTGACATCAAAACCAGAAGAAATACAATTATTGTTAGGAAGTAGCAAAGTCAATAAGTCCCCAGACAGTCATAAAGGGTTCTTCAAGCCGTGACGCTAGATACTGTTCTTGAAGTAAATGGGGGTGTATATGCTTTTATCAAACATGTTTACCATTTTTGAATTGTTTTCTTCGGTTTTATTGACTTACTGGCTAACTATATCAAACATGAAGTAGGAGTTGGTTATCGTGTCTTGATTTATGGGTGCCAAAACACCACAATAAAAGACATGTCGGTAAAGGCTTCGTGTAGGTTGTATCCGAGCTTCTCCTAATAAAAATGAAACAGTATCTGCTTAATGTATAAAACGTCAATATCTGTTTTTAATAATTTTAAAGCAAAGAGAAACGGCTGTATCGGTGTATGACACCTTAATCTAAGCCATGTCTGGATGTCAATAGGTCTCAAGTTAGACCGAAACGCCTCAAGGATAAACAAGTTCTCGCCGATATTGTGATGGTTTAAAGCTGTAATTTTCGAGTAAAACGTTTGTCACAACAAACAAAATATCCGATCTCGATGGTATTAAAGTTGAGCGTCATATATTTTGAAATAAGTTTACGTCAAAACAGAATCTATGGCAAGTTTCTAGCAGAATCATGGAGGCATCATGGATATTTCATAACGATGGTTTCATTCCATCTTCCTTTTGTCTTCGAGTTTTCTCTGAATGGGTTTACAAACCCAAAAATATATATGTCGGGCGTCGACAAGTGTTATCTGGCTGAAATTGTATGTCAAAAACATATGTCAAACATGTTACTCCATTGTGTCACATCTTAATGTGACTTTAGACAAACCAACCTTTCCGCCATACTCTTTAGTGTTTTGTATGCTTTGTTTGTGTTTAACGTTTTATAAACAGATACAGCTTGTATGGCCAACTAAAGATGAGCCAAGTTTTGGTATTGGAGGAAAACCGGAGTACTGGAGAAAAAAAAACGACCTGCGACTAGCACCTGGCGACTGTCCCAAGGGAACCTTGAAACCGCGACCCCTTAGTTTGATACAGTATGATCTGTTCTAGTCATTAACTATGACCTTTGACGTCATACTGAGTTATTCCAAAATAACTTTACAGGGGAAAAGGAATAAGACAAGTCGGAAATCATAGAAACCTCGTTTTCCCCTCCGGTCAAGTCAGAAATTGTGAAATATGTATACCTTGTATGACCTATATTTGAACACAATTATGATTTCATTAATAAGTTTTAACGTGCAAATCCAAGCAAGAACCTACGAATAAAAATACCGTCTAATATGAATGCGTCTGAAACTTTGCATTTTATTACAAAACACACACACACACACACACACACACACACACACACACATAAGCATTTAGGGAAGGTAACAGAATTTTACAACAAAATCCATACTCTCATTATCAGTCAGGACACCTTTTTACTGACAATGGAGTAATCGTGTGAATATGGTGTGTGTGAAAATGAGAAAGGCAGGCACTTACTTATCACCAGCTCATTCTAGACCGCCCAACTATAATGTTCACACGGACTGATGATTGACAGCAATAATCTGTGACGTCACAACAAAGCCCTATCTTTCTACATGAATACACATTCATCACCTCAGGACCATTTGTTAAGAACCTTTCAAGATAAAAACGAAAATGTCAACCAATGCATGGGTTCAACAGATAGGGTGCCTGTGTGATAAAATTCTGTATAGCTAACATTTTATTTTAAAAAGAATTCAGGCGAGGCGAAACAGACCAGGCGTACTGCATTTTATTTCCCAGAAGTAAATCTGTGTCAATGTATTTTGGTTTGGGAATAAAATCAATTACAGTACTAAATGAAAATACGTTAGGTTCATGTTTATGGTTGTTCGCCAAATACAGTTACAAGGGAACAGCTGAACTAACATGTTAACGACATAAGCCACTGCCTTATAAAACATGTCTACATACAGCAAAACTTGATATTTAAGTACACTTCTCGTTCTTTTAATATTCTGAACCTAACACCTATATGGCGCAGTTTTGCCGGTTTTAAGTTAACCAATTCAGCTTATACAGTAACACTTTGCGTTCGTCAGTTGTACTTTCAAGATTTAGGACTTTTTTTTATCAGAAGAGCTATGTGTTATTGCTCTCCGACCAGAGATATTATTCTGTTAGAACATGCATTCTTCATAAGGAAATCACAGATAACGACCCGATTCTTTTATGATCGAATCCAGTATTTTCTCTCTGTACGCTGATTTATAAACCAAATTTTATCTCGTAGCTGACAACGACTTCTTGTTTTCCCGTCCTTTTTCTCGAGCACTTTGCATATCTCATTAGCCACAACCATTAATGCGTTTGCTTTAACCGACTTGTTGATCGCCATTCAGTAAAGAAATAAAACAACCTTTTGGAAGGGCCATTTCGAGTTGAGCCTCTTCCTTCAATACAGTTGAATCGTTTTGAAATAAAATTTTAAATAATAAAACAGAAAGAAACCTCTACGTAATTCATCAAACTCACAGCACTCATTGATTTTACATGACCAGACTGTGAAAGGTAAAGACAAAATACGGGACTGAGAAAAAAGATACAATTCAAGTCTTTGAACAAGTGAAATTAATAAATAAAACGAAAACATTAAAGCGATGAGAAAAAGTAAATGGTGTATGTACTTTTCCGTCACGAAGACCAACAATCAAGAGATATATTGATTTCATAGAGATTTGTTTTTTCTCGTCCAAGGGGTATACGACAGGGCTACTAGACTGTGTCATTGTCATTTAATGCATATGCTCGACAAAGTATCTCCACGATTAATTGGCAGATGTTATCAACAGGCTATTGTTACGATGATGGTTCATTCATTAATGAATCAGATGATTAGTTAGTCAAACAAACTTATACAAATAAAACGTTATAAACGGCATCATGTGTGATGTCCCAACCAGTATATTTATGCTGCTTTATGTAAAGAGAACCAACAAGTTTAACTATATTATAACCAATGTAAATATTTTGAAAAGTTCGTTTGAGACAAATCACACGTTGCCATGTATTTTACAGAATTATACTTGTTCGGAATCTGAATTTGGTTTCAACAAATTTTATTGTGTTAACAAAAGGATTAGACAACAGGCAGTGCATATATAAGTCTTCTCCTGAATCTCGGAATCTGAATGTTTGAAGTTCGAAAAAAGGAAGAAAACTGCATTGGTCGAGCTCAGGACCTGAACATTACGAATTTTACACTTTAACAATGTTTCTATACAGGAATTATACCAGCACAAATTCAAAACCAGTGTCCAATTTACGCACCAGAAAGCATTTGAAAAACTTGACATTAGAAGATTCTCTTAGCCCGGAAACAGTCGTTTTGGTTCTTTCATTATCTATATAAAAGGGAGAATACTCCAAATAAAGTGAGTGGAACTCTTCTTTGCGAATAAAACTGATGCAATGGTACTCTTGACCTTAAGTGAGAGAAGATATTCAGAATTATTTTGTTAATTCATTGCTTATTGCTTATTGCTTAATTCATTTATGATTATTGGTTTTAGTTTAAGAGAAAAGAAGCAGCCAAAAACAGAACAGTTTTGATGATTTTGACTATATAAGCATTTTAAACTGTGTCAACAGCATTACAACCTACGTTGTTTTTAGAGAGCTCGTGTCACACAGATACCTGCAATATAGGCGTATAGGAATCTTCAATTTAGAAATAGTTCCAGTAGGATGTTATCCGATATATGATGACCTGCAGTGATATCGATGTGGAATATCGCTGTACATGGTCGTAAAACCCCTATAATGATATGTGTCTGCCATTTCCTTTAATCAAAAGATGTAGATTTCGCCCGATGTTTAATCAGCCATGACCTAGAATCTATATTGACCGGAGAGTATCTATGTAATGAACACGAAGCAGACGGGGAATAAGCGCACATCTTGGTTTTTTTTTTCATTATTATTTTCTAGTGACAGCTGCTTGTTGATTTTGTTCCTTTCTGGAAAACTGCACGCAGTTTAATGACATCTTTTCTCCATTTTTTGTCTCCGTAATAACATACTGTTTATACAATACTTTTTCGCGATGTATTTATTTTCTCTGTTCTCGCTGAACTTGCAAGAAGGTTCGATTTCGAATTCAATTTATGAATCCATATGAAGACACAATTAAGCAAGTGGTATATAACTGTTATTGTTATGTTCGCGAATTAAAATTAGGCCATTAAAATAATGATAGTTTTTTTAAAAATACATTTAACACTAATGATGTCAGTTTGATATTTGCTTAGTAATCGATGCTGTGAAATCTGATATTTTCGTGGGGCCAAATTTCGTGGTTTCCCGAAACACTACTATTTCGTGCATTACGAGTATCCAATCACACGGAGAATCGCTTTAATGTCATACCTGTAATAACTTCGTAGACATATGGATTCGTAGATGAAGATTACCCACGAAATGAACAATACACCACTAAAACAAACTTGTAACAACAAAGGAGGAAAACAAGAGGAGCAATCCACGTTGACATCCCTATTCATATTTGCGGTACAAGTCCACCATGCAAACGTGATCAATGAAAATAATGTTCATAGGTCAATATATCAAAGGTTATCTTAAAGTATACGGACACAGTACGTTTCCGTAAGGTAGAGTAAATAATGAAATAGTACACATAAAGACTTGCTGCAATACATTAAAAGCCTTTCACATGAAAGACTACCAGAAATTAGAACAGAATGCCCACTTAAACTATAATGTAGAAGCAATGCATCGGGAACAGATCATAATCCAAAGAGAAATTGCATAAAATGCAATCAAATTTGCTCATAAAATCCCAATTCAATTACCTTTTGATTGCTTGCTTGACATATACAAATACCCTCGACCGGTTCGTTACGAATGAAACTGCCTTGCAATCTTGTTCTATGATTGGTTTTGTAAGCTATCACGGATGATTCAGCTGATCTCATCAAACATCTCGTTATAACGAGAGTAATAAAAGTGCCCTCGTAGATGACTTTATAAGTATACAATGAACCGATATAATTTAGAATAGTAGATATCGGGCACACGTATCAGTGCATCGGCTAAGGAATCGGCAGTTAAGCACTTATTTCAGCGTCTCAATATTAAGATAAAGAAATTTTACTGTTTTCTTTGAATCCTTATTCGCTTGATAGTTAAGGCTCATAGTAAAAGAAATCCTTATGTATTTGTTTTATAGCTATTGAAAAAAACCTTTTCAAACATTAAAAACGAGGTGTGAACAAAACCATTTTGAGATATCAAATCAATACAACTTGAGCAATCAATTAAAAAAAGAAAATCTACATGGTGACATTTGAAATAGGTCAAGGAAAATATTACCAGGTGTCACGAAAGGGTAGGCGCCTTTTGCTTCATCCACGACACGTACTCTGTAAATCTAGGTCTGTCAAAACCAAGTAATGCCTCGTCCTCGTACCGAGAACTCGGCTAGGGACGATAAAACAACGTAACGAGTATTATAAAAAAAACTCGACCTTCGTATCCCACCAATAGCATATTTCCATATGTAGGTAAATATATTAACTTTGTATATTTTACAACAATTATGAAACAAGTTTTTTCAACTTATATTAATCACTCTTGTTGGCCCGGATGTTAGCGCGCAGGGGGTCTAAGTGTGGGAGGAAACCGGAGTACCGGGAGAAACCCCACGTGGTCGAGCAGGTGACCCCATACCTTTTCACGCCCGATCGGGGAATCGAACCCGGCCGCCTTGATGAAAGGCAAGTGCGCTGTCCACTGAACCACCCGACCACATTGTTTTAAGTGTGTCTTTCAGACTTAGGAATACATGACAAAATTTCGTTGGGGTAAATTTAAAGTCATCAGCGTTTATAACAGATTCATAAAACTATTTTTTTTTTATATATCGGTTTGCGAATGTTACATTCCTCTAAAGCCGTTTTCTATCAGTAGGGAAATTTCAATCAACAAGTATTAACGACCACGCCCACAGTTTCTTGTGTTAATTCTATTTCAATTTGGAAGCAACGTCAATTCAATTTGATACATCATTACACCGGAAGTGCCCCGCTGCCGACAAATTATATCAAAATGGGTTTACGATTTAAAGTACATCACCCACATAAATACACAACCCATGTACTTTTTACTTGTAAATTTGATCGAAGATATATGTTGAAGTTGTACAAATACACAATAATATATCAAGTTTGAGACACATGTCGCCTAATGGCGTATCAAGAGTGTAATATAGTTTTATTTGTATTGTACTTTCAGTATTTTATCAGCAGATGTAATACTTGCATCAAAAAGTAAATATTGATTCAAGATTCTATTATTTGTTGTTCTCACGGTTTGTTTTTGCTATTTTCGCGGACAATATTATTTCGAGAAAAAATACATATAAATAAAAAAAAATGATTTGTCATTTCTTACAATTAATATAGAAATGATTATATAAAGATGGTTTGAAGGACATTTTTGTTATTATATTTGTTTTCTAATTAAACCTTTAATCAGTTTTTTTTACTCTTTTACGAACATAAAGGTGGATGTAGCGGTTTCTGTGCTGTATCATTCAAGTGAGGTGGCACTATAAATGATGCCGTTGGAAGCACGGTCCCACTACAAACAAAACACGATACACGCAGGAGTACACACATAGGGAGATATTAGCCAGGTGGCATATAACTAGTAGTCAGCGCCTGATAAGGCAGCTCCTGCGAATTCCTAAAAGTTATATTGATTAATGTATATGCTTATTGTATTAATTGTATTTATATGTACTGTAAAGCGCTTAAGAGTAGATTATGTTAGCTAGATAGTGCGCTATATCAAATGTTGTTTATTATTATTATTACTACAAAGAAACTGCGAAAGTTCGATCCCACGATAACGACCTCAGTGAAAAACTGCGTAATATTAAACCAACAAAAGTAAAATAAGATTTAAAGTTGTTGATTTTGTATTCTGTTGTAACAAAAGACACGATAGCTTAGAAATAAACCTAATGAACCAGATGACATGTCGTAAAAGCTGCTTCAATGGATATGATTGTTTCTCGTCACCGTTCTGTGAAAGCAACGTTTGTGATTCATTAAGCAAACGCGTACGTTGGTCTGTTGTCATTTCGTGGTGCAGGGATGTTTAGATCAAACACATAAAAGATGAATGTTGGTTTATAGTTTATTAGCCATTACAATGATCATATTGCGTACGACGTTTTCTGTTGATGGAGTCGCAGACATTCATTGGTAACTGGCAACATGACAATTCAAGAGTAGAAGTATAACGTGAAACGATGAAAATGTTACAATAGTCTCATAGACTTGTCGTTTATTAACATACAGGTGTAAACATTTAGAGTGGTAACGAGAAAATCTAGTCACATGCAGTCTCACATAGACACCTTTCATCGCACAGGAACAAACTTTTCATTTAACCATGAATTGATACAGATACGTCGTTAAAAGTCCATTACTATACTGTTAAAGCGCTGAGGATTGAGTCTAGTAACAGTCTCAAGTATAAACCCGTTCAAAATTCAAGACTTCGTTTCTGAAACGTGAAGAATAAACATAGTTACAATCTCACAGATACACCGCTCGACATTTAATTGTAAACTTTGAACTTCAAGAGCAAATCTAGTAACATATTTACCGATAAACCGTTCAACGTTTAAGAGTAAACTTTAAGAGCTTCTCTACTGACAATCTACGGCATACTTCTAAACTAAGGCGGTGACGTCTGGCGCATTTTGGATTCAGTCTCATACCAGGATACAAAATGCATAATCCATTTACTCAATTGCTATACTTTGGTAATGAATCAGTTTTAAAACGTCATTGTCTGTGACGGTTATGTGTAGTATTAAATTGTCACATTACGGCAATCTTACAGGCCGGATCTACTGGTATATTAGGTATGCTAAGTGGGTAAATCAATAAGGATTTGGCGTATGAGTCGGGGGTTGTCTAATCTTGATAACCTATACATAGTGACTATTATTAGCTGCCTCCTGCATTGAGAATGAAGCTTGGACGTAATCTCGGGATGTGAATGCCATATAAGCGGAGCGTGTTTATTATATACGCATGTAAGATAGCAGAGGAGGTCAGTTGACCCAAAGCTACATTTTGTCATAATAAGGAAAGACAAACAACGATCGTATGACTGCGGTGTTCATGGACTTTAAGTGACCATTTTAATACTGCTACCACACTGACATGACAAACAATGAGCAAAATAATACGAAGCATTATCTAATCTAATTTTTAAAAAAATGTCTCCATTCACGTCATGGACAAAGATATAACTTGATAAAATTACAATACCATTCCTTTATTAATAACGTGCCAGAACAATTTCTACAGATTTTTGATTTCACAATCTTCATTTCTCGTAAACAAAATATGATATAGTAATAAAGGTCGCAAATAACAACTGAAGTTATCATTTAATGGCTAGCTGGAAACTGTCTGGGTTATACATTTAGAGGTAATGGCGTGCTCAAATCATTTGATTCCGAAGTCTTCGTGGAACAGACGAAAGTTCCCAAACATAATTTCAAAGAAACGATTTCCTGTCGTCGATCTCCCAATAAGTTGTTTTGGTAAGGCGCCATGTCTGGATGTAATAGTAATCAAATAGAGGAGTTCACGTTCTTCCATAGGAATTGAATAATATTCCCATTTTTTCGAAAACAACTCTTTAGTAGAGCATATAAACGGTTGCACGGGCCTGAAACAATGTTTGTGTTACTTTTAACGAGTAGAATTGGAAGTCAAAGATCTAGTTATAGCTATTGTACCGGTCGTGTTTGTACCCTGTTATCAAATATGCCTAAGGACATATTTGAAAGAAGCATGGCGTACAGGCATATTGTATTGCATATCATTCTCCAAAAGGATATTGGACACTGGCTTTCAAGTATGCTTTTCCGAAAATACAAAGGGTATTTCTGATTGTCCGTATCGAATGAAAACTGAATGATATTAAATTCATATATATATATATCATTTAATATGGGTCAAAGAAGTAATATAGACGGTAAAATCCCATATAACACTGGATCCTAATGGAGGTATGTCCGTAGGATACGAATTACTTAAAATAGTATATGGGGCAAAGAAGTGATTCCAACAGTGTTGACAAGTTTATGTTGTCAAATTTTCGGAGCGATCCGCTCCTTTATCAAGACACAGTGAAACAGAAAAGTACATGTAACCACTGTGTCTTGATAAAGGAGCGGATCGCTCCGAACATTTGACAACCTAAACTTGTCCACATTGTTGGAATTACTTCTTTGCCCCATATAACATTTAATAGTTATATGCCAAACTGTGTGGACAGATTTGACGTTCATAAATACTTGCGCTTGTTCCCTATCATTGCGACCAATAACATGTAAACATGGAATATTTTAATTTTAAAGAGACATATATATAGATACTGTTTAGCCTGTTAAGATATCCAACAGTTTGGGAATTAAAATTTAATTATATTTGACAATAGGAAAATTATTTAGAGTGAAAATGAAAATAAAAAGAAAGAAAGAAGGAAAATGGTGGTCATATGACTTTCGAAAGGGTTATTGAATTCACTTGTACAAACATGTTACTTGACTTGTTATTTCGATTGCTTCTTTGACGGAACCAACAAGAGCGATTAAAAAAAAAAAAAAAAAAAGTTTAATTGCTATAAATTTCCTCAGTTAATTTCATCAAATTGCACATAACAAATTAGAAAAATCGACTTTTCCTTTCATATTTATTTCTTTTAAGAAATATTTCATTGGCAGTGAAACCTGTTTGAGCCGTCATCCTATTGGACACACACATTGATCTGATTGGACAAGGTATTTGGGAACATAGGTGTTTTTTTTATGTAGAAATTATAAATTTGATTACATCAGTATATTTGATTAAATGATAAGATACACAAATGACGTATGGGACATGTTTCACTTCGTTTTAGCATAACTGTTGAAGTTGCTTAAATCTAATAGAATTTAAATAATATTTCGTGTTCATTAAACAAATGCCTATGCTACAATAGATGGTCATGCTACAGATCAAAATCGGAGGAAACGTAATTTAAAGTTATATTAAAAATAACAACAGTGGTCTCATTAGCCTTGAACTTGAAGGCAAGAGCCAACTAATAATCAGGTCACACAAAATTCGTTGAAAATGTATTTTCCTTCAACTATGATTACTACTTAACATGTCAAACCCGTACTTCGCATGCAAAACGAAATTATGACTGACTTAAGGGCTTTTAATTTATAGAACTTACGTTTGCACAGTCCAATATTATGCTCGAACGCATTTGCAATCTGTCCGTCTGTGTTTACCATACCATTATGTAAACATTGACACACCTTTGTACCTCGAATGATTTTAGACATATCACCCACCAACCTTACCACCATGTAAATTCGCACAAGCGGTCTTGAATTTCCACCATTATAGATTATCGTATGTTACGGGTTCGTCAAGATTGCAAACGGCTTATGTCAGAATAATAATGCTGTTCTTTCTCCACTAACGTCATTCTCTTTGTTTCGCTGTCGACTCTATCTAATGGAGGGTAATTGCAGGTCCACGACTAAATACCACTATCCATAATCATACACCTTGTGATTTATCCACATATGGGGAATTACGTTCTAAAGTCGGTTATTTATGTAAAGTGGTTTTTGTTTGTTCTTTGGAAGGTTAATATGGTTTGGGTAGTGTAAATACCAAAGATTGAGACAAAACTAGGAATGAACGCGCTGTCATGCGTAAACCGTTTTCCGGTTAACAAAATGCATGCGTTTCCGGTTTACACATGAAGCTACTGCGTTAGGTGATTATGTGAATAACCATTTATGTTAATATCTAAAAGATTGGAAGAAGGATCAAGATGTCTACGGCTAACCTGTATGGTATCATTGCTAAGATAATATGCATTATAAAATTGTCTCATATAACCATTTATAGTCAGCGTGTCAACATTTGATTTATGGTGAAATCTTAAAAGGAAAACGCCTATGTAAAGTATCCATATCGCTTGTGATATTCTCCTAATTCCATCGAAACTGTTGAGATAATTGATTTTGTAATAATTCATGATTATATCTTAATAGACATGTTTGAGATAAGAGTTATATTTCATTCCTTACTTGTTTATATACTCAGCAGACGTAATAAATAAGGACCGGAATAATGCTTTACGTTGTCAAAAGCAAGCCGGAAGTATCAATATATGTTTATATATATACATCTTCTGAAGGCCGGACCTTTTTGCACTTCCTGGTTTGAAGCAGACGACATAACTTTTAGCTCTAAGAATTAAAATTGATTTCTTTTAAGGAAGGGAATGTATCGATTTTAGAAATATTGTCGGTTACAAATGCTATTGCATTTATTTAAAAAAAAATCTAATTCGTAGAAATTTGTTTTCTTTTGTGTGAAGAAAAGTTAATTAATATAAACTAATATCCCCTGTGAACACACGGACATGTCTAGTTAACAAATTGCCATTTCGTGATATACTATCACTAAATATGAACAAACAGGTGTTCCGAAAGGGTGAGCCTCTCCTGCTTCACCAATGACACTCGCCACGTAAATCAGAGTCGAATCCAAGCAATGTCACGTCCTCACATCGAGAACCGGGGAAGTAACAAGAACACCACAAGGCACTCAAATGAGCATAACCCAAAACATCGACCTTCATATTACACAAACAAATAGCATATTTCCCTGCGAGATCCTAATGGCGACCATAAAACTTGTCCACAGCTTTCATCAGCATACATCTTTGGACAAACCCCGTGTTGTTTGTCCGTCAGCAGTCGACATCTTTCACGGAGGTCAGGATATTTGGTGCAAGCATTCGAGTACCGAATCAGACTGATTAACGAGTATCATGCGAACGATATGCTACAAAGTCCTTTCTCGTCCAACGACAGTATTTTTCACTTAATCTAACTTCAATATTCTGAATACATCAAGACTGCGTTTTACTCGATATTTTCTACAATTCTTTGTCTTTGTCGATATTCTTTAGTGTGCCACTGCAATGATAAGTTTGAGATTGAAAACGTGAGTCTTGTAGTCACAAATATTCAACATTTGTTACTGGAAATGTTCCTAGCTGCAAAATGGTTGATACAAGATAATGAAATTATCTCTCTAGCTGTAAGGCGTTTGTGTAAATATGAAGTATTATTTCAAGGGTTTGCACAAGATCCTATTTCGTGGGATTCTTTTTCCAGTTTTTTGTTCCAACTTGATAAATATAAAAAAACACCTCTTTTTCACAGGATACTTTTTTCGCAGAAGATTTGAAAATATAAAAAAATGCCAAAAATCGTGAAAATTAAAGACCTTAATATTATCATTTCGAAGAAACGTTGTTTATATGCATTATTATCATAACAAATATGTGAACCAATCACTATAGGTTTAGGCAATGCTTTTGTCTTTAAAAACCTAACTATAGTGGCATGCAACATTGACAAGATCTTATGATAACGACCTTTTTAGTAATCTGGTTTATCAAGAAAGTTGTCTCCGCGTGATAAAATTTCGTTTGGGCGATTTGTACATGTAGTATACGGTCTAACAAGCCGAAAGCGCAAGACAGGTGCCGGAAGTTGAGTGAAATGAATTTCCGGAGCGGTGACCGTGGCAGCCATCGATTCGATCGCATCATATAAAAACAACAACAGTACAGTCAATGATTTAAGGTTTTCATCAGAAATAAAATGTTCAAAAAATACTTTTTTTATCAGTTGAAAGATTATCCTATTTTGAGTATTTCTTTGACGTTTACGTTGTTGACAAGAATTTAATTCTCAAACATCAATGCACTTTTGTTTTGAAGACACAACTAATGAACCTGTCGTTGTAAAATTTTCTAAAACAGGAATTCCTCAGGCATGTCAAGTATGCAGCCGACATTCCATTAACGGTACACGGCCATCAACGCAAGGTAGTGGGCTCTCCTTTTCTTGACAAAATAATTTCCAGTTCCAATTGAATGTTTTGAAACACCTCTTAACCAACAATTGTCTTGTGAGTCTAATTAAAAAGAACGATAATTAGTTCTGACTTTGTCGTTGCGTTGTTGAAGTGACGAAGAAACCATTTATGAGAAAGTTGTTATTCAACGTCTTTGATGATAAAAGTAATTTCCAGATACCTAATTGATTGTTCTGTAACCAGATATTATATTATACATTTTAATATAATACTTTAGAATCTGATAGAATGCGTAGCATTACTTGAATAAGAAAATTAATGGAAAACTGTAAAAGCGGAAATTTTCGCGGTGTGGAAATTTAGCGGTTTTTTTGTGTTAAGTATATAAGCGCGAAATAACCCACGCGCGAATATTCATTTAAACATCATATAGAATAAAGATAAATTAAAACATAAAGATTTCTAAAATATTGCCAACTCAAAAACAAATTCACAACGTGATCAATGGTCAAACCGCGAATATTTCTACATGTGAACATTTCCACTTTTACAGTATATTTCTTATCATATACTGTTCTTGGCAGTCTTAGCCGAATACACGCATTAATCTCTGTCATTACATGAAACACTCGTAATCAGTTTCAAAAGTAATATGCAATGATGCTCGAATTTCTTAAAAACACACCATAATTGTATCCATATCAACGCCGGAGGCATATGAATACATTTTTACAGGCAAAATGATAATTGTGTATTCAAAAAAAAAAAAAAAAAACGCCTTTGGCAAATGATAGGAAAAATTCCTTTGTCACAGGGAAAGCATGCTCGTCCTGAAGACTGGTATCCTTCGAACGATCAAAAACAGGAGATTCAATTTTCACTCTAGCATGCTGGATTTACTTTAGAATTTCAGCTTCCGAAAACAACATATGAATAGAAACCCTTGTATACGCCCCTGAAGGCTGAAAATCTTATATTAACTTGCACATCGTTTTAATTTTAAGTTATCGATTCCACTTTATTTTTTCCTAGCTCATATATATATCCATCAATATTTGTATCAATAGGTATTTTTTTGTCTTTTAAATGCGTTCTTCGTGAAGCAATCATTAAAAGCCTGTCTTCGAGATGTGGCTTTCAGACATTCAAAATATCTGACACCGGCCAAACGTTTAAGAAACCTTGAATGACGTTTGACGTGGATGTAATGGAAACCAACCGGATGTGACGTATCGCCAAAGTCTGATAGTTTCAATTCAATTTGGTAGAGTTTGATCATCAACAATAATGACTATATGGTGTAACCATGCAGAGTACTGTCATCCTCACTTTCGTAATGTGTATTGCGAATGTGTACAGAAATTAGAAACTACGGTGCGCATGTCTGGACGACTAAAGTACAGCGCACCGATATCCATTTGTCGGAGAAGAGCTTTTAGTATTCTGCACATGCGCGATTATTTGAATGCAGGGTACTGATAGGTTGTTGTTCACCAGAATGTGTAAACACATAAGGTGTAAGAGCACGACTATGCTAAATGGCGGATGATCAAACTCGTTCTTTATCTTTATCACGCATACTATCCCCAGAGCCAGGGAAAAAATAAATATGAGCCGATTTCCTTTTTGATGTTTTTTTAACAGTGATGGAACTTCTTTCTATCAAATTTTTATGATATTGTCGAGTGGTTGACAACGTTGTTACAAGCGGTCTCACAGGAAGGTGTTTGAAGTTCGTTAAATGTTATGGGGAAGTCCCACAGCAATGGCTGAAACTATATAACTATAAATTCCATTTTTTTTATAACTTATTTTTGCATTATTTTATTTTAATCAATTTTGAAAGGTAACCATGAATTAATCTTAATCTTCCATCATCCACCACATCGCGGATGAATGTTCTTAAATGGAGAAGCAAAAACGTTTTATGCATACACCAGCATACTAACATAACTATTTAACTAACAAATCTTATATGTTTAGCATTTAAAAGTATTATTTAGTTTATAGTAAAAGGCACTATTTAATTATGTTGTTTTATTCATTTCTGGCATACTGTATCTACAACCAAGTTTTTAAATGTGTTATCACCCGTTTATGTACTACGTTCATCTTTGAAGATACAAGATGCTAGGCTATGCTGGTTGATTTCTTACTCACCGAGGTTTGTTGTAACCTTGACAGCCACAGTAACATCTTTAGCACGGTTTATAATAATAATACACACACTGAATATCTGTCATCTAATTTGAAATTAATTACGTCTTAGCGGGGTTTTTTTTTGTTAAGAATATAAGCGCGAAATAACCCACGCGCGAATATTCATTTATACATCATATAGAATAAAGATAAATTAGAACATAAAGATTTCTAAAATATTGGCAACTCAAAAACAAATCCACACCAAAATTCATAAAAAGTAAGGGTTTTAATGCACAGACCCTTTTGGTTCTACAGCGATTTACACCAATTTGGATGTCCAACCTTTTGTCCCGTAGCACTACGAATGAGTCCCAGGAAGACGAAACAACTGTATGATGCAGCGAAATCCGTTTTGGGAACACTCTATCTATTACCAAAGTTTAAAGGTGTAGTCACTCGTGTGAGTCTTTTGTTCCTCTAAACATTGTCCTAATACATATTACAGTTTGTTGAAGCATAGACAAAAACGACCCATTGCAATCACTGCAGTTTAGAGACGGTTATTATATGATATCATTTTAATGAAATCATCCACATAGTTGAATATGTTGCGTGAACTTTTTTGCGTTTGACAAAGCCATCCTTACTACAGTCAATGAGTTTTCTGCAGACTCTCCTGCTTCTTGTGTACACTATTGACGTCATTATCCGGTCTCGTCTAGACTTTTACATTTCCCCTCTGTCCGTCAGCCATTGTTGTTTAGACAAAATATTAATTCCTCGATCGGACTTCTCCAGCCGATCTGTATATATTATTCCAGGAAAGCAATAAATAAATATTTCTTCCTGTGTGGTGATGGTGATAAATGCTTCACGCGTATTTTGTTGCGGAGGCTGGTGAATACCCACAGATGCCACCGTGTCTTTATTTATAAAATCAGACAGACATTTGTCCGGCTACGACGCAACGGTTCTTTCTTACCTCATCAGCTTATTCCTTATGTAGATTTGTACTTTACTGACTAAATAAAAGACGACAAGAGTTTA
This sequence comes from Mizuhopecten yessoensis, assembly GCF_002113885.1. Classification (NCBI taxonomy): domain Eukaryota; kingdom Metazoa; phylum Mollusca; class Bivalvia; order Pectinida; family Pectinidae; genus Mizuhopecten; species Mizuhopecten yessoensis. The sequence continues at coordinate 319,961 of NW_018408743.1, read as the reverse complement.
ACGATATATTATGTATTTACCCCGCATCTCTCCAAATTGTACACTAACGGTCGGTCAGAGTACAACAGATACATATTTAACGTGCTTGTGAGTTCACGCCCATGATATATTTTTGTCATTATTGTATATATTTTAGCCGATTGATAATAACTCTAAAGGAAGTATAGTGCGGAAGGTTTTTCGAGACGGTTCACATGCACTTCAATGATCATCCGCGCCTGTTAATATAATCCAACAATATTGGTTCTAATGCGCGAATAAACAGGGTTCCGCCTGGAAGTTTTGTTCATCTCGCGATCTTCTTGCATTCTGCAATTCTGATTAATCTATATAACAGTGAAATCCGTCTACAGCCAGTGTGTCTTTTGTAAAAATGGCAAGCCGAAAAGGGGCTGAAGTTGCGCTGTAAATCACCGCGCAGATTTGCAAACGCCGCCTATCTATTAACTACATTTAATACGGTGTTGGGGGGNTTGCAATTACCTAAAAAACGCTATATAGAGATCAAACAATTGTTCCCAGAACTACAGGTGATCGAAGCAGCACACCATGGTTCGAAACTACTAAGACCTCATGGCCAAATGAGGTCGGTTATTGGAGGATTTGTTAATGTCTTTAGACAGTGAACTCAGCGGATGTCTGGAGATCCTTCAATACTCCTGTACTGCTGACCATATATAAATCTACTACGGAAGAACAATAACAGAAGCCAATGAAACTCTTTGATATGATCCTATTTTCTTAAATATTCAGACGCTTTATTTATGTTTTCCAAATTCAAATATTTCATTTTTCCAGACCAATTAAGTTTTTCCATATCCGTATCTGCATAACCAACGGACTTAAACAACCGGTAGTCAGTTCAGTGATAGCTCACCTTCCCAGCTGAGACTTGTGTACTTAAACGAAGCTATAAACTCGTGTTAAAAATACATGTCTCGGTGATTGATGATGCGTTACTAAAACTAAAGTGGCAGATGAGTCGCCCAACGGTCCATGTTTATTAGCATACCGTGGCGTAGGCAATAATCACACGCAGTATGTGCAGTGTCGGCTGTCGTTTGGTTCATCCATGTTTCATACAAAGGTCGTCATAAACAGTTAGAGTCAGCCGGTAAAAAAAAGCAATCTAGGTTTTGCTCGTAAAACACGGTTCAATATTGCATATAAACATTTCATAAAATGATATTTTACTGGGATTTTATCGCAATTTCACAATGCAGGTACTTCCATCTCTAATATGAGCAATAAAAAGCTATCCCTTGATAATTATTAGGCAATATCTATATTTTCCCGGTTTTTATTGTTTTGTGCGTACCATCTTGGGAAATGCATCCGCGCATATGCTTCACAGTCCATTAAAAGTCATGTGATAATTGCAGAGATTTTCTTCGAAATAGATTACCATGCTCGGTCTTACTTGGCATATCAGTTGCCATGGTAACTATAAAAAATGTATTAACTAACATGCTTTATATTATAATATGAATCATTAGTCAAATAAAGCATTCACGTTTAACGCTTGAAATATTTCGGTATAATTGCGTGTCATCAAGCGTGGAGCGACGTTATACATGTTGTCTGGATAAGACAGACATAAACACGGCGCCGTGCCTGATGAGACGTGTGGTGATGACAGTAAAAAACTGTGATGATGTACTTGAAGCAGTGAAGACAAAATATGTTCAGAACGTATGAATAATTACGCCTTGTTTCTTATCTTACGTTCAAATGTACAGTGTAGTATTATTTGTCCGGATACTTTGGTTCCCAATAATCGGTTAAATGGAACAGCATAGTTTGGTTTGAATTTATTTTGTTTACCGTCCTATCAACATGTAAGGTCTATTTAATTAAGCACGAGCCTCCGTGTGTGTTGTGCATGTGTGTGTGGGTTGGTGTGTGTGTGTGTGTTTGTGCAGGAGGCAAGGTGTGTTGGTTGTATTTACCTCCTTGTGATAGCTCGGTTGTGATGCCAACTTTATAGTGTCATCTCACTGAAATGCCATGCCCAGCATTCCTGCCTAGCCACAATATACTGACTACGGGTGAACCAGTTGTTGTCATTTCCCTTAATGCTGAACTTTAAGCAAGGAATAACAATTACCATTCTAAAGGACTTTTGTATATCATCCTGGCCTGGGGACAGAACCCATTGCCTTCCTCACCTGGGCGAACGTTCAGCATTTAAACCAAAAGTGGGGCGTTGCCAAGCAAGGCGCTAGGAAGTAAAAGGTAGGTGGAAGTAGAAAGAAATATAACGATCCCAAATATTGTGATGGGTGCAGCAGACTCATTGGTCCGGATTGCATTTATTATATTATCTGAATACGAATTAAAGTTTATGTATAGAATTGAAAAATACATAAAAAATGCTGTTCGATTAAACATGTACTATATAGGAAAAAAGGATATTTATTTGGCAAAAGTCAGAACCCACATAATCAACGAAAGTTGTGTTTTAATTACTCCTTCCCGATCTCTATTATCCTGTTTAATTGTATTTCATGCATTTTACGTGTTCCAATATATCCCGCTTACATTTACGAGGTTATTCAAATGCAGTTATAACGATACAATTCCGAGTTTACTACCATTTTTATAAAACATATTTTGTCGCATCAGCAGAAATGTTGAATTACTCTATTTGATGATTACAATATTTCATTTTGTGATATGGGAGTGCAAAAACGATCTACAACCCAATATTAGCAAATATTTTATCGTATTGTACTCGACTGCTTTACTCTTTATATAAAAACACATCTAATAGAAATCGGAGTTGTTAAAAACGCATTAAACACGCTCTAACTATTATATTACTAATTACAGATTAATGTCAGTGTCTAAAAAAATGTTTATGCCTCATTTTCAGTAATTATTGGTTGCCTTATCGAAATGAGTAATAAAATTGAATACAATTACCTTTTAAATGATGCGTATAAAATATGCAACTGTCATTAACATTAATAACATACACAGTTTTTTAATTGTTATAAAAGGTGATAATTTACCGTAGAATTTCATTTGGATTTTCATAAGGTTTCTTAATATAAACTGATTTGACAGGTATGGAAAATTAAGGTCAAATAATCAAGATTGGCAAGACACTTCCTTTACACTCTCAAAGGCTTAGAAACCATATCAGGTGTCTTAGAACGCTATGCTACACCGTTGTCGACTAAGTTATTGTATCACGACTGACAGGATCAGGGTGATAGTGCCATTACATAGTTATTTTTTTAGTGCCGCCTAGTTGTATTTCATTGTAGCTTAGTTGTTGTTTCATTGTATTTAAGATGTTTTTTTCCAGTGTAGCTTAATTGTTGTGGAAATGTAGCTTAATTGTTGGGGCAGGGTGGTTTGTTGTTGTTTCATCGTAGCTAAGATGTTTTTTCAGTGTGTTTTCAGTGTGTTCGCAGTAAAGCTATGTTGTTGTTTCAGTGAAGCATTGTTATTGTGTTAGTGAAGCTTAGTTGTTGTTTCATTGTAGCTTTGTTGTTGTTTCAGTGAAGCTTTGTGTTGTGTTAGTGTAGCTTTGTTGTTGTTTCATTTAAGCTTTGTTGTTGTTTCTGTGAAGCTTATTTGTTGTTTTATTGTAGCTTTGTTGTTGTTTCAGTGAAGCTTTGTTGTTGTGTTAGTGTAGCTTTGTTGTTGTTTCATTGTAGCTTTGTTGTTGTTTCAGTGAAGCTTTGTGTTGTGTTAGTGTAGCTTTGTTGTTGTTTTATTGTAGCTTTCTTGTTGTTTCAGTGAAGCTTTGTTGTTGTGTAAGTGAAGCTTAGTTGTTGTTTCATTGTTGCTTTGTTGTTGTTTCATTGTTGCTTTGTTGTTGTTTCAGTGAAGCTTTGTTGTTGTTTCAGTGAAGCTTTGTTGTTGTTTCAGTGAAGCTTTGTTGTCGTTTCAGTGTAGCTTTATTGTTGTTTCAGTGAAGCCTTGTTGTTGTTTCAGTGAAGCTTTGTTGTTGTGTTGCTGAAGCTTAGTACATCTGTAATAGGTTGTGAACCTTAGTTGTTTTGTGTTTGTGTAGCGGTCCGTTATGTGTACACACATAGTGTTACTAATATATCCTTACCCTTTCCACTAATTCGTTTTGATAATGCTGAGACGCAATAGTCCATCAAAAGCATGGTAGTTACGAAGATATTCGTATAAGCTTCGCGTTGTGTCATCAATAGTTTTTTTTTCAGAATCTATGTATATTTTATCAGCAATGATAGGACACTGACGGTGCTCATTGACAGGCAATTATGGCAACAACGTTAATTTCCTTCTGGGATTTCAAAACAGCCCAACGGACAACATCTCATGATGGCGTCTGTGTCTCCACCAAGGTTACTTCAATGGAGAAGTCTCTGTTTAAACGTGATTTAGGTGACGGAGATAATTTATTACTCTATAAATATGTTTCTCTTCTCCAAAATGCTTTTGAATTTGTTTTATGTTTAATTATAATCAAATGCATTCATATTTATATATCTGGCAGAAAATGAAGAAAATTTTCTTTTCGTTGCCACATAGGAACGACGTCTAAAACAAAATGAGATCGATCAATATCTAACTTTCATTTATTTGAATATTTGTTCTCACATCCTACAGGATGGAACGTTAATTGAGAGTCCGATAGTGGACAAAATCACGTGTTAGGACTCGAATCTGAGATTCCAAACTCTGACATATGATACATAAAATTAAACAACAGTAATGTATTATTTGAAACAACCCATTACAATATACAATGCGTTTTTTCACTTTTCGCATAAAAAAACCCTCACAAATTAAATTGCAAATGTCTGATAGAATTAATCATTTGCTACAAAACGATAACAAATGTATTTTCGTTTTCCGATTATTCCCAATTGGCAATGAGTGGACAAAATCATTTGGACAATGACTTTTGTAAAAATTGTCACTTGTGAGATAGAGAAAATCCTTTAATACTGTCGATGATAGATTTGGAGCCAGCTGCTAACACGATGGCGATTTGTTTTCCATTTATTTCCTACAATTCCTCGTTTGCACTCATTCTCAGTCAAATAACAGGATGGAATCATGGCTAAAAGAACGAATTGAAGAATTCATTCTTCTATGGCTAATGACAGAAATGCAAAAAATAGCCCGGATGAGGAAGGGAATTGATTCTGAACATATTATTATCAAAATAAGAATAAAAATTGAGTACGCGTTGACCCAATCAGCATCTCAAACATTAAATGTTGATATTTTCTGCATCATTCCCTTAACTAAGTGATTCTACATAGAGCTCTATGGTAAATATGCACATGTAACCGACTTGCGTTCATAATGACATGAATATTGAATAACACTGTTCAATGTGTAGTTTTACATTCTAAAGTTAAAGTTTTTGTAGATCCGGAGATAGGATTACTCCAATGTTTACAGTGTTGAAGTGTTGAAGTGTCTTATGTTGTCATTGCAAACACTATTTCTGGAACAGCCTTGAGCGTCACCTGTATGTTTGCTTTTATGATGGTCTCAATGTATGCGAGTCGGATGGAGATGCGTCAAAATGATACTGGTGCCATTGCGCTAATGGCCTTATGAACATGACTTCTTCTCGCAGTGTTCGTGAAGCGACTTGCAGTAGAAATGTAAATATACTCCTACGATGTGCATAGATATACAATTTATACAATTAATACAATTAGCATAAACATTGATCAATACAATTTTGAGGAATTCGCAGGAACTGCCCTATCAGGCGCTAACTACTGGTCCTATGCCATCTGGCTAATAACTCCCTTTGTGTATGCCTGCGTGTTTGCTGGAGATTTACAGTGTTCTGTTTGTAGTGGGACCGTGCTTCCAACTGTATCATTTATAGTGCCAACTCACTTGAATACTACAGAACAGATACCGCAACATCCACCCCAAACCATTTGATACTCCACCTGGTTTGTTGGAGCTGTGTGGTATAACACAACAGAACATAACAGAACATCCGCTGGTCTTACCCCATTTCTACTTCCCTAACGCAATTCATGTCCCCACATCCCGTTTCCTTTAATCGAGCCGCTATACATATACTTATTCTGAGCCGATTCCCAGGCTACAACTTGTACTATCATATCCCCTAGCTTCAAATCGACACCATACCTGTTACATGTCACCACAACGCTATCCTAGCACCATCCATTTCCCATGATGCACCACGTACCATCAGTACCATTTCCTCTATCCGATCAAATTCCAAGGTAGCCAACATGCATATCAAGCGTACAGCACTCTTGGTGAATTCCACTTTACATAGCGTCATTGTAATGTGTCATAAGACCACTTAATCTTATAAGATTCTCTCACTAACTCAATGTGCGTGGTCGTAGCTATTCCCTTATGTTTACCTCCTACCTGACGCATATGCAACACTGGGTACCAGGAGGACGAAACAGGAAAACACACAATCTAAATGTGTATTGTTAACAGTTAAGAGCATTGCTTTTATGTTAGCGGGCCCATTTATGCATATCAGATGGCATGTTGTGGCAAAATGTCTTAAGATTGTATCAGGGTTGAAAAGGTTATACAAAATTATCCAAAAATAAAATGAAAAATAAAACAAATGTCAAATAAGCTTAATGTTAAGCGTCATTGTATATCAATATACTTTTTATTACTCCTGCATTTCCTATGTATCTAATAATTGATTTCGACATGGAAATTTAATCCACTTTGTGAGTCTCTATGACTGTTAAATGGTTTATCCGGCGTGAGTGGATGGAATGTGATATTACTCTAGTATATAACCCACTCAATCACTTATTGTTCTTAATTTCAACCCACACGTCTAAGGATGATAATATTGCATTTTATCAAATTACGCATACTCGCTTTATTGTATTTATCCTTAATTGAAATTTGACTATCAAAAAGTATATTTTCCCCATAAAATTTGAAGTGTTTCTGTTAATATTTGTTCTTTGACATTTCATGAGACACAAACTGTTTTTAGAAAATTGTCACTGTGTGTTTTCATCATTAAAGGCGTTTGGTAGCTTTTATAATATGTAGCTGCTTAGAAAGATATTACTCTGTTTAACTTAACACTACGCGACCATGCAGCCAATAGAAAGTTGTTTAATGAGCTACGAACGATTTCATGGATTTTCAGTGTCTAAATCGCCAAAGATTTTACTCCAATTATAATAATAATATAACCTAGTGGTAAAGAGTTTATTCATCATAGCCTTTTCAATATTGTAATAAGTCAAAATTATCCTAAAAATGTCTATATTTATAGAACTCTTTTGGGAAGGAGGTGCATATATGTCACAATAAGGAAGCAGTGGTTAAACAAGGGAGATAATTCGTTAGCTTCGTGTTCAATTGTTGTTAGAAAGATACCATCCGTCACGCTTTACGATTGACACATGAGAAGACAGAATTATATTATTTGATATATTCCCTTACATATCTACAAAGGATATAACTGAATGAGATTAACATCAACGCAAAGAGATTTGAATATTCTGTTGTAATAAGATGTTTAAAAGAAAAAGAAAAAAATAAAAAAAAAATATGAACTCTTATAGTAAGTTAATTTGTCATCGTTTTCACAATAGTTGATTTGAAATCCTTTACTATTTAGATACTTAAAACGGACTTATTTTAGTGGTATTCTTATTCTAGCGGCTTTTCACGTTATCTTTCAGACGCAAGTATGTACAGCGCTAATAAGAAAATTAAGTACGTTTGCTCCAGGGAAAAGTAATTGTGCTATTTTAAGAGTGGTTTAATGTATTGTATACGTCACTGATCGCTCAAGTATGAATGCGCCAATTAGTATTCGGAAGTTAATTAACAGTGCTGTATAAAGTCTTAATATCGACAAATGTTCTTTTTATATCCAGGGGGAAAATGTATATTTTTCTCGATGGTAAGGTCTCAAGTCATACTATGATAGAAAAAATACTGTCGCCTTAAATCCTTATCGAACGTGACTTTGCCTACAGATGAAAAGGAGCATGGTCAATAAAGATGCTGATGCTGAAACTGTTTTTTAAGAAATGCAAACCCAGCGGAAAGAGGCTTCCTTATACATTGTTATTTATTACTTTTACTGAGCTCAGACAATTTCTTGAAGGTAAATTACAGTGACATCTTTGGGCAAAAGAGTACTGTAAGTAGAATACCTTGCATAGTTAACGTCTATCATGTCCGTTCAGTTTATCTAATGTTTGAAATCTTACATTTAGTAGAAATTGGGCAACTGGGTCTGTCATGGTAGTTTAAAATTAGACATGACGTAACCTATTCTGTTAGGAGAAACGTCAACCAAACCTATATCACTCCCATGAAAAAAACAGGCTAGATAAGAATTTGTTTAACTCGGTATCACACGTGTTGCTATCGCAATAACGGCGTTTAAAATCTCCCGTGGTATTTCCAGAATCTTACGTTTCTAACTGAAATCATTCTGACGTGTGCTCATGTATATTTAGACATTGTTTCCCCCACAGGGCGGAAATGTAAAGTTGCTTATACTTTTCATTACCACATGTGCATTTTATTTGTTCTAAAACTCACTTTATATGCAATAGAAAATAAACACGTAGGAAAGGATTGTATATCGGTGTTCCTAGACCATCCTAATTTGTCAACGAAGGAAATCAATGATTTTTTTTTTTATTGCAATAACAAATCCTCGGAACTTTTACGAATACATTGATCAGTGACTATCGTGAATTAATAAAGAATATATAAATATATACAGTAGTATATCGTGTTTCTGTGTCGTTATTGCCAGAGACAGACACAAAGCTAAATGGTTACCGATATCGTTTACAAATAAAGCCAGTCAGGACCATTTATTTCAATGTGAGACAAAAATATTTAGACATTGGTTCACCAACCCAGTAAAACAAGCAAAAAAGGACTCCAGAACGTCTACAGACAGAAGTCGACTGCAAAGTAGCGTTGCGTCACTATAAACGAAGCACATACAATGTCAACCCATAGGAAGGATAGAGATTCTTGGTTTGGTGTATTCCGTCTTTGCGTATTGCAGAGTTATCTTCTCTTGTGAGCTGGTATTGATTGTTACGTCAGTGGTTTGTGTGATAAAATTACATCGTTTTCTCAAATATTGATGACGTTACTCTCACAAACCGATGACGTAACAATCAATACCTGCTCACAAGAGAAGATAACTCTGCAAAACGCAAAGACGGAATTCCATGAGAAGATAATTTCTTTATCTAAGGAAAGGTTTCACATTGACGTGTTCAAATTCTTTGTCCTTACGAGTTTGTCTTGTCTGTTGTTACGATATGACTGTTTAATCTAAAGGAACAAAAAGGAATTGTTTTTGTTATCAGTGAAGCTTACAAGTGAAATGAAAACATACACAGACATGCACACAGACAGGCAGATAGACAAACATTCTTTATTCCCTGACCAAAAGTATTTTATAGCTTCATATTTATGATTCAGTCCGGAATACCTCCGTGCGGCCTCTAAGTAAAAAGCTACACTGATTCTGTTAAATTCAATTTTTGTAAGCAATATACATGTATAATCGAATAATAGTTTAAGATTTTAAGGAAATTGCTCACAAAAATACCGCTCTTTTCACTGATCAGATTCAGTAGATAGAAAAAAGACGATTTTAATGAAACGTTGAATTTTTGATGACAAATACATCTTTGTGAACTTTTTGCATACAAAAATACTAATATAGATTCAAAGCCTATGTCAAGATACCTAGAACGCTTTGAATAAGATTAATTTTCGCGTGTGATTTAGTTCTTCCGCGAATATGAATTCCATAATAAATCATCATCAATATTGAAAATGCATTTTCTTGATCGTCTTTTAAAGTATTCGCGAAAAAACCCGAGGATGGTTCATGAAATAAAGTACACGCGAACTCAAACAATTGTACAGTACTCAAACTTTGTTTCCGAAACGCAATTAAAGCTGTACAGTTGGTGTCAATATAGACAATTAAAGTAGCACCGTCGGAAGTTGATACAGACAATAAATATTGTACCGTCAGTCGCTCAAAATGCAATTAAACGATCAGTAGTTCATACAAATACCTAAAAGTTCGTACAAACAATCAAACTTGTACCGCCGGTCACTCAAAAGGCAATAAAACAATCAGTTACTTCAAAGTTCGTACAAACAATCAAACGTGTACCGCCGGTCACTCAAAAGACAATTAAACGATCAGTAGTTCATACAAACAATCAAACTTGTACCGTCAGTCGTTCAAAAGACAATTAAACAATCAGTAGTTCATACAAATATTTCAAAGTTCGTACAAACAATAAAACTTGTACCGCCGGTAGTTCACACAGACATTTGAACTTTTAAAGATTGCAGTTCATGTAGAATATGATAAGGACTTTTTTTCAAATTCTGGTATATGTAGTATACGTTCATGTTCAAATAATTCATATTTACAATTCAGATGGTTAAAACTTTGAACGGTTACAATGTTGTATGATAAAATATAAATAAAAAGTACCATTTAGGAACTTTTATAAAGAATATAGTCAATTTCTACAAATGGAGTACAAAGTACTATTATTTAAACGGCTCTGTATGTTTATACACAGAGGTAAAATAAGCAGGGACATTTTTGATAGTCAAAATATACCAGTTCCATAAAACTTTACACAAAAAAACATGATTTCATAGACAAGATTATATTTGCAAGTAAGAATGAAAGGAGTAAAATGTCAACATACCTTTACGTAGTAATATTAACCAATCTTACAGGCTGAAACAACGGCGCCCGAAGTAACACGTTTTGTTAAAATTAATCCGTGCGGATGGCCGTAAACAAATGTCAAATGCTGCTTTAATCCTTTCTGTACCGTCCCATGTGTATGCCGTGTTTGCTATAGAACGTACAACACTGCAGCGGAATCATTGACGGTTTGTCTGCTTCACACCGCGACCACAGCAGAGATAGATACAATATGTCCTCTGCTGATAATGTATCGAACGTTTACTGAACTTCGGAGCCTACATGCACTTATCGTTGCCGACAACATCGCGTTTTATCAGCCAATATGATCTTTCGTTTTTGCTTACTCATATACACATATTACAGATTATGTTATTGAAAATAATAACCTATGATATTTTTTTCATATATATTTGTAATGGGCACACATCAATATATCGGTCTGTCGGAGAAAAACTGGTATCATAAATATGCATTAGCACAAACGCCGCCAGGATCGACCAAAATATGCAACAGTGTCCGAACTTATCTCGGCCTAAACAAGCTATTGTATTCATAAACGTCACTGGAACCTATCAAAAATACGTAGTACTGTCGAAACATAACAAATATGAGAGTCTCATCAGTGAGATTTCACGGGACGTACCTATGATACTGTGACGCAAGAAACGCTTTCTCTTCCGGAACACCTGGTTTCAAGGCCCGTTTTTTTCCGTTGCGGTCCGGGATAATATTCCGCCGCTTTGATCTGCCCTATTCCAATAACTATCTTTTGGTAATGATTTTGAGTTCTGATTTTGTCCCTAAGTGTTGACGCACTGTTTTTAAGTGTTTTTTTATTTTTATTTTTTATTTGATAGCACTGGGCGGAATGCTACAAAAAAACGGGTTTGTTAAATTCTAAATTAAATAAACTGAAGGTATATATACATGTTATATATATAGTATAAATAACTTCGAGATTTAATTTGAAACGTCGTGAATTATATAATTATAGTACATATATTTTGTAAATATATACCAGCATGCCAAGAATTATTAAAAATTTTGCTGTTAGTTTTTGTCACGATTGCGCCTGAAACGTCGATATTTATCAACGCTGAAACTTTACATGCTGTACATGAGTTAATGTTTGCTGTTAGCAATGTTCACCTGAAATGGTGAGAATTTGAATTGACGAAAGAAACCATTACAGAAATCAAATTGTTTCCAAGTAAATATTTTGGGGAGCTATTTAAAATCTGAATCGACTCTCATTGTGAATTTACGTGAAAATATTTATCTCGTCAATTCTAACTGTTTACAGTAAGCCTGTCGATCTGATGATACAAGGCGATGTCGTTAAAGTAGACGATAGGGAGGTGGGATCGTAAGATGCACTTATAGGCTTCGGCAATAATTCGCTATGGGTTGACACTAGCACGACACAATCGCACCAGGACGTCAAAGTAGAAACACCAGATGTAATCAATAGGAATTGCCCGAGCGACATGAGAAATTAATTCCTAATCTAGATTTTGCAGTAGAACCGGAAAGAGACCCAGTAAGACCTGGTTTGTTCATTTGCATCGCAGCATTTGTAAAACAAATACATCAAGATTCTAACAAACTCCTCTAAATTCACTAATAACATATAAAAAAAAACAACACGGCCTTTCATTAGTGGCAATGTTGGGAAAATGTTTACCGGTAATGACGGCATGCAATGAACACAGTGCTTAATGAGCCGATATGTCACGTGACTGTCAACATGGCCAGTGTATCAAGACGGAGGTTCTAATACGACCGATACACTTGTTTAGTATCGCTCGTTTAAGTGGTGTTTATACGGCATTAAGGGGCACCTAAGTCACGTCATCTGGCGTGTTTCGTTTGCAATGGTTAATTAGTGGGGGTGTTCTACCTGGCAACATTACGACCAATGTCAGTGGTAGGTACAGCGGCAATAGTTATAGTGGTAATAAACGGGGTGTCTGTGGAGCTCATCTTACACAGCATGACGCAAATGTAGTTGTGTTCTGTTCTGTAAATGCCTTGTTAATGATGGAAGTAAAATGTAAAAATACTAAATGAGTAAAGTAAACACCGAGGAGATTTTTCAATAGTACACTTTATAGTTTTAGTGATGGATATATTTAGCAACATTTCAAGGTTGTAGGTATTAGGCGTGCATTGCTCATTTGGCAGATTTTAATTGTACATAGGATTACGGTCGCCTTCTGGCTTCGAGCTAGAGGGAATTTCCCTTTAACTCAGTGTTAGAGAGTCCGACTAGGAACCTAGTGATCGCGGGTTCGATCCCCGGTGGAAGGACACTATTCTCTTTCCTGTTACACTCTTCTCCGATCACACGGACATAACGGGAGGCCTGGCTTAGTGTTCCAGCAAAATGTATTTATAAAGTTTTGTCACTTTATGCATTTAAGATGCTATTATATAAGCTGAACTGCAAATAAACATAATGCCACATAGTGTCGAACGGTATGTCGGGGCTATGTCGAAAATATACCTGAATAATGACGTCATTTTACCATAACATTAATGGGGCCGAAGTATTTGGAACTCACTCGAGTTTGATTCGTCGATATGCTCATTGAATAACAAGTGAAAATATAAAGCCAGATAACGGTAAAACCATAGATATGGATATTCTACCAGAGGGTGTAAAATTTGGGTCAGAAATGAGGCTATGCCGAGGTTCTGACACCAAAGTCTGCACCTAGGGTAGAAAATCCATATCCAACATACCTACATCACGATTTTTTCTCCCACTTTTTAACCAAAGGTTTGTTAAATCAAGACATAGACATTGCACATGCAACAATAATACTGCAAAATGTGTAGATATAAAAAGTAAATCTCAGTTATAAAAGGGAACCTGTCGAACAGTGTTGTATGCTATTCAATTGGTATTACTTGCCGACGGAAAGATTGTAACAGTCAGTCAAACGACGTTTTTACGCGCTTTCAATTGTAACGTCATGATAAAACGCTGTCATTTGATTGTGACGTCACACGTATACCACATGAGTGCTCAATAGGTGGGAGAAATGTATAAGACATTATTATATGCTTGAAAACTTCTCGCAATCACATTGGCCTGATCCTATACACTTGACCAGTCCTCAAAAACTTATGTTGACTGGTTATCCAGTGAATATTGATTTCTAAATATAGCCTATTTTGAAGTTCCCTTCAACCTGTTCCAGCGCATGCGCAGTTAGACCCGAACGTGATCTGTCAGACGACAACAGAAGATGACTGCTGGCGAACGGTTTGCCTCCGTTACATCTAAAAATGTCAAAAAAACAAACTGCTCGAAGATAAAAGATGCTGTTAAAACAAAAAAAGGCCACCGATTTACTCTCAAAGTTCAGAGTTTTATATCATTTGTTACCAGCTATATGGTCAACATATATACTCATCAATACATAATTGTGGTAACGAAGTAATCCTATATACACATCAATATATAATGTTTATACCAAAGGAGTAAGATAGATAGGTATTAATTTGTGTGCATTTATCGTGTTTTGAGGATCCAAATATTTAGAGACAGACCAGAACTCACCATGGTTCAGTGACCACACTACTGACCACTATCAGCTATACCGCAGTGTACTAGTTGACACTTACCTGTACACCTGTATTGAACATCTATATTTATTGTGACAAGTGTATTTTTGTCTGAAGTGAAAATGACTTCTACCAGAAGTGCGAGCACCAGCAATAGTAAAGGACAGTCGAAGGGTCCTCATTCTGGAAGACTTAGTGACATCTCAAGGGGGAAAATGTCTACAGACGAAAAGCTGGATAATATTTATGTTATCCTATCAACGCTCAAAGAAGACATACACTCACAGATGATAATTCTAAGAGAGGATATCAAAAAGGAAAACAGAGAACTTGTTGAAAGACTTGAGAGTCGTGTTTTTGATCTCGAGGAACAGAATGATGATTTGAAACAGACAGTTAGCAAATTGGAGCAACACTTGGGAGAATCTGAAGATAGGCAATGTGAACAGGACAATAAACTGAATGATCTTGAACAGCATGGAAGGAAAAACACTATTCGAATAGTGGGACTTGAGGATTCCAACAAGAATGAAACTGTTGAGGAATGTGTTGAAAAGATTGTGAAATTTGTATATGACAAACTGAATGTCACAATTGTTGAGGCAGACATCGACATAGCCCATAGACTTGGTGTGTACCAGCGGGGTAAACCTCGAAATATCATCTGTAAGTTTACCCACCGTAGGAGAAAATTTGAGATCATCAAACAGAGGAAACTACTAAAGGGAACACGATGCTACATTATGGAGGACCTTACCAGGATCAATCAACAGAGACTTAAAGAGGCTTTTGAGCTCAGGTGTGTTGAGAGATCCTGGAGCACTGATGGGAAACTGTTTGTGTTACTGAAAAACGGGAGAAAACGGAGAATTCTAAATACAACACGATCATGACTGAGGCTTTCCTAATGAACGATGACAATTTTACCCGTAAGTGAACTTATCTGTGAAATCAGTGACTTTTCTATGTACAAAAAAAAACATTATTAAGAAAAATTATGTGCATATATAGATTGATCAGATAATGACATTATATGATTCATATTGTATATTCGTTTCATATGGCTTGGTGATACTTTACAAGCTAATATCAGATACGTTTTATTTTTGCTACCTTTAGTCCGCATTCGTTCCAGGTTTCATATTATTAGTTATGTGCGCAAACTTCCGGACAGGTTGTTGACTTCCGGCTGAATTTTGAAAGTTTGTAGTATGGAAGACAGAACAGCGATTGAGTAATGTAATCATTTATATGTATGTATGTTTGTAAATGTTGATGGTAGACTATGTATATAGGTATAAATGATATGTAGTCATACTTTTTGTGTGTGTGGGATGAATCCGATAGAAAGATTATTGTGCAAATAAGGAGTGAAAGAATGGATGAAATTGGAAAGAATGCACGAGGTGTAAGATTATAGGTAAACAAATAGATTATGATTATGTATAGTTGATAGTGTGTCAGTTTCGTTTGACCACATTTATATGTTTTTCTGTGTCTTTTCCTTCTGTCTATCAATGCTTCTTTCTCCTTTCTTCTTTTGTGTCAGTGTCATTATAATTACTATCCTGGCATGGGGCCCTCTCATGTCTTCTCCCGTTGTCTTAGGCAGTGTCATATATATGTTGAGTGAGTATAAGCTGTTTATACAACTGATTTGTTGATGGTATAAAAATAATATCAGCAAATTGCCAAGGTTTAGGAGATAGAAATAAAAGAAAAGATGTATTTTCTTACTTGAAAAATAAAAACTATAATATTTTCTGTTTACAGGATACACATTTCACTCATGATATTGAAAATATAGTTCGAGCAGAATGGGGTTATGAATGCTATTTTAATTCATTTAGATCAAATGCAAGGGGGGTAGCAATATTTTTTAATAATAATTTTGAAGTAAAGGTAATGCAGGAAAGAAGGGATTTGATTGGGAATTTTCTGGCTCTTGATTTGAAGATAGAAGGTAGAAAAGTAACTTTAATAACATTATATGGCCCTAATTCAGACAATCCAGCTTTTTATGAAAATTTAACAGATACTATTAATGCATTTGGCAATGAATCTTATATAATATGTGGTGATTTTAATTTAATTTTGAACCCTAAATTGGACTATGATAAAAGCTATAAACATATAAACAACCCAAAAGCCAGAGATAAAGTAATTGAAATTATAGAAGAGTTGGGAATGGTAGATATATACAGAGAACAACATCCGGAGCACAAAAGATACACTTGGAGGAGAAGTAACCCTGTTAAACAAGCTCGTTTAGATTTCTTTCTTATTTCAGACAGCTTATTACCAAGTATTCATTATTCAAATATCGAGCCAGGCTATAGAACTGATCATTCGCTTCCTATTATTGCTTTAAAATTTAATGAATTTAAGAAAGGTAAAGGATTATGGAAATTTAATAATTCACTCTTGTATGACTTAGACTACCTAGAACTTATTAATAAACTTATTTTAGACATTGAAAGACAATATGCTCTTCCAGTGTATCTTTTAGAAAACATCAATAATATTCCTGATTCTGATATACAATTCATAATAAGTGATCAACTTTTTTTAGAAACACTTTTAATTGAAATTCGAGGCAAAACCATTTCCCACTCTTCATATAAGAAAAAACAACAGAATTTAAATGAAAATAATCTTACAGATACTATACGTAAACTAGAAGATAGTAGTGATGTTGATATAGATAAAGTGAACGAAAAAAAACAGGAATTACAAAATATCAGATTACATAAATTAAAAGGTAGTATAATCCGATCTAGAGCTAAATGGGTAGAAGAAGGTGAAAAGCCAACAAATTATTTTTTTAACCTAGAAAACAGAAATTACACCTCGAAGTTAATACCGATGATAGAGAAACGCAATGGCGATAAAATAACAAAGCAGGTAGAAATTCTTGATGAGGTAAGAAATTTTTATGAAAAATTGTATACAATTGATAATGATATAGAAGATGTTCATATAGATGATTTTTTAAAAGATATTGATATTCCAAAATTAAGTAATATAGAATCTAACAAACTAGAAGGTATAATTACTCTCAATGAAGCTTCAAATACTTTAAAAACTATGAAAAAAAATAAAAGCCCAGGCTCTGATGGGTATACAGTAGAATTTTTTAAATGCTTTTGGAAACAACTAGGTACTTTTATAGTCAAATCAATTAATTTTGGGTTCAATCAGGGTCAATTATCAATCACACAAAGACAGGGCATAATTACATGTATACCTAAGGGAGATAAGCCTCGACAATATCTTAAAAATTGGAGACCAATTTCTTTACTTAATATTATTTATAAAATTGCATCAGGATCAATAGCTAGCAGAATAAAAACAGTTTTAAATAAAATTATTAATACAGATCAAACAGGATTTATTGCAGGGCGCTATATTGGGGAAAACACTCGAATTGTATACGATATCATGCAATATGCGGAAGATAGGAATATACCTGGAATGTTGTTAATCATTGATTTTGAAAAAGCTTTTGACTCTGTTTCTTGGAAGTTTATTGATGAAGTTCTGGATTATTTTAATTTTGGGGAAGATATAAAAAAGTGGGTCAAAATTCTACAAAAAAGGCAAGTTCAGCTATTAATCAAGGGGGAAATTTGTCTCCATTTTTCGAAATTGAAAGAGGCTGTAGGCAGGGGGACCCCATAGCACCATATATATTTATAATGTGTGCTGAAATTTTAGCCATTAGAATAAGGAACAATAAAAATATAAAAGGTATTGATATTGATAATAGTCCTATTTTACTGTCTCAATATGCAGATGACACTTCACTGATTTTAGATGGAACAGAGAAATCACTAAAAGAATCAATTGATGAACTAAAAACTTTTGCAAAAATATCTGGATTAAAAATAAATGTTTCTAAAACACAGGCTATTTGGATTGGGAGTAAAAAATATAGTGATGAAGTTGTGTACCCTGAATTGAATATACAGTGGGGAAATCAAAAATTTATACTTTTAGGCATTGAGTTTCATGTTGACCTTCACCGAATACCTAAACTGAATTATGATAAAAAACTAGTTAAGATAAAGGCCCTTATTAGAACTTGGGAAAGAAGAATTTTGACACCAATAGGTAGAATCCATATTATAAAGGCACTATTAATTTCTCAGTTTAATCATCTCTTTATCTCTTTACCAAACCCAGATGAGAATTTCCTGAAAAAGTTAAACACAGAACTGTACTGTTTTTTATGGAAAAGTAAAATAGATAAAGTGAAAAGAGATATAACTGTTAAAAAATATATTGACGGAGGTCTAAAAATGTTACATGTAAAGTCTTTCATTGAATCTCTAAAGTTAACATGGTTAAGGAGACTCTATACAAGTCCAAGTAAATGGCAAATTATTCTAAGAACTTCTGTTGATGATCATATTTTGGCTAACTGTGGAACTGAGTACATTTCAATATGTCACAATAACTGTAAGAATTTATTTTGGAAAGATGTTTTTGAAGCATGGATAAACTTATCAAATAAACACTATTCATATCAATCTCCAGATAAATTGGCCAAAACACCAATATGGTATAATAATGTAATTAAAATAGATAATCAGAGTATTTTTTATCGGGATTGGTACAATAAAGGAATTATTATTATTAGCGATTTAATCAATAAAGACACTAATTCGTTTTACTCTTTTCAGGAATTTCAACAGTTCTTTGGTATAAATACAAACTTTCTTAATTACCAAGGACTTATTTCAGCTATTCGAAAACATATACAGAAACAAGATTTACCATGTCCTATCTATCCTTTCATACCAATTAATCTAGAAATACTTTTCCGCAGTAAAAAAGGGACACAAGATTTTTATTATTTACTCAATAAAAATAATACAATATCAACTGGAAGAAAAAAATGGGATGAAGTTTTTAATTTTGATAATGAAACATGGAAAAAAATATATAAAATGCCTTTTCATATAACCAAAAATTCAAAATTACAGTGGCTTCAATACAGAATCAATCAACACATTTTGACAACAAACTCATTCTTATTTAAGGCAGGAATAGCTGATAGTCCTTATTGTAACTCATGTAAAACTGATATTGAAACAATAGAACATACCCTATGGGAATGTGATAAGGTGCAGGTTATGTTACAAAATTTTGAGTTTTTATTAGATGCCTTAATGATCCCTTTTGCTTACAATAAGGAGACTTTTATCTTTGGACTATATAATCAAGATGGAATAAGAACACCAATAGACAGTACAATTATTTTGATTATGAAACAATATATTTATTCAGCAAGATGCCTACAAACCAATTTATCTATAAATGGTCTTAAAAAAGCAATCAAGGACAACTATATTACACAAAAATACATTGCAACAGGTAAAGATGACAAACATAATAACACTTTTAAAAATAATTGGAAAAAATGGCAAAAGTTAATAAATATCTCCTGAATCTTCAATTTGCTGAACTTTATTTTAAGAATACTGTTTACAGTTATAATATGTAATATTATTGGACACTAGTATATGAGTTGTTTTGTATCCATTTTTCCTATCTAAAGACATCAAAATATTCTGTTTAGCTATTACTATACATATATTGACATTTGCAGCTGACGACACATGCTCTTTACTCACTCCTGTTTTCATATGCTAGTTATACATATAGATATATAGTTATTTACTACTGATTGCCTGACATCTCTCTCTCTCTCTCTCTCTGTTTTGTCCTTGTCTTTTTTTCATCCTCTGTCTTTTTTTCTTTCTATTAACCTTTCCTTTTTCTGCTTTCCTTATACAAATGCAATGTAAATGTAATCATTGGAAAAATGTATTAAAATGACAATCGATAATGGTGTGTGTGAAAGTGGAAGCGAGATTAGTATGTGTGAGATTTTCAGCTATTACAAATGTACTTTGCATTGTATAAAAAAAAAAAAATGAAAAAAAAAAAAAAATAAAAAAAAAAAAAAAAAAAAAAAAAAAAAAAAAAGGCCACCGAACACGCAGTGCGTGTCTAACATGCTTATTTTAAGGAAAAGAATCTTGCTGATGTCTTCGAAAGCTACGATGCCGAACTGTTGGATTCAACCGTGGCGAAACTTTACACGGAGAACAAAGACTTCTTTTAAACATTTTATCTATTGTTGAAGCATATAATAAAACAATTATGGGTTTTTGTGCTGGTAAATATTATGTGATATGAACCTGAAAACGTGATATTAACCTCGGCTTCGCCTCAGTCAATATCACTTCTATATGTTCATATCACATCATATCCACCAGCAAAAAACTCCATAATTGTATAATATTCCACAGTAGGCAAAAACTAGCCTTATTTTACACAGTTCAACAATGTGCAACTCCAGTATCCACAATGATTGCAGACGTGTTCGTCGGGTAGTCTTTTATCGTTGATGATAGTCATATGTGGTGTACACTTACGCTCTCTACACCCGTTGAATTGCCATAGCGAAATTGAAGGCGCGCGTCTACCTATTTGATTGGTCTCGGGTGAAAACTCCTGTCCTTCAAAAAGGAGGAGCGGTACCCGGCTTCAAAGCTAGGCATTGCTGCCGTTGCACGACCGACAAATTCTTATAAGGATTTCTTTTTTAAGGATCAAACTAGTTTTCTCGTCTCATCCACAAGGTAGTGCACATTGAGCCTTCGAGTTTGCTATGACGTATTCCAGGGGTGCAGAGGGCAAATGTGAGCGTAACCCCTGGAGTATCAAGGGTGTATGTGGCGAGTAAAAACATTGTACTAAAGCATTTGCAGCACTTGGATTCATCTCGGATGTTTTAGTGAGAGTTTGTGGGATCTCTCCTTTTGTTTTATCCTTGTGTTTGGTTCATGTTGTTTTCTTCATAAAGAACTTAGCTCCTGTTTCGTACAAACATTTGTGATGCGAAACATGATAAATCAGTAGTGGTACTTACTGATTAGAATTGTTGAATTGTTGGATTTACCTTACCAAACAATAGCACTGCCTTTTACATAACTATCAGTCTCGTTCTAATGAACTTCGAAAATATACTAAAATGTATGATAACCAGTGATTATTTTACATAAACAAGCAATATTGTCATATTTAACTTTAGCAATAAGTTCCAATTGAAGGGATTTGTAATTTGTGTAAGTTTAATATACCGGTATCTCATTTTTGGACTAGTTCTAACTTGGCTGTGTCTCTCCTTGATATGTGCTCTAGAGAGAGGTACATTATGTGTTGTTAACATACCATCATTTCACTGTTCGTCTACCATTGACATAATGTTAGTTCGTGAGTCTTCTTTCAGAACAAGTACATGGATACACCAATAAATGTCCAAGACATCTTAATCTAAACAGAAGAACACGGCAGACTTTTCGTTTTATTTAATGTTCAGTTTGCTTCTTTGATTTCGTTTATTGGCATATATTGATGTTATATGAGGCAAGTTCCAAACGAATCTGTTCCGAAACTTGATTAACTTTTATTTGCGGCAATAGAGCCAGTTTCTGATGCAAATTATCTTACTTACATAGATAAAATGTAAGCATAGGTAGGCTTAAATCATTTACACATAGTTAACATTTAATTAATGAATTTACTCAGTGAAGTAAGGTTCAGACATAAACTACCCGATGTTCTGAACAAACCCCGAATATTTTACAATTTTGTACCTCAATTAAAGACTGAAACACATTTCAGAGAGATATTACATCATCGACTCCAATTAATTGTTAAACCGCCATCTCCATGCATTCCTGAACAAAATCAACAAAAAAGGATATCCACATATCCACAAAACTTACTTAAAATCGATAAGCACGAACGAACCCCTAGTATGTTCCTCACATGGTTAACGTAAAGATCAGAACTGCAATGTCAGGTTACTGATAGAGTGTTACCATTGATACAAAATAAAAACATCTTCTCCCGCTGTTTGTGGGTTCGGGTTGAAAACCAACATTCAATAAATATATGAAAATATTCTGAATTCTTAACACGATATCTGAAACACCATCTGCCCAATATACAATATACGATCAGTTTTTGCTACGTGTAGATGTAGTGTCATGGTTTCCCTTATCTAAAAATTAATCAGAAACATCTATCTAAGATACAATTTTTACGAAACGCAAAACCAATAACAGTAGCGAGACAAAATATTTTACTTCTTTTACTGGCATCATGTTAGTTACCGAAGAATAGTTAACGACTTATAGTTCCTTTTCAATGATCTACTGCTGGCTGTTATAATACATGCAGCAAAATGAGTATGAAAACTGCAATCGACCTACGTGATAAGTCAATAAAGAGAATGGCCGTGTAACGCTGTGTGCCCTGTGATTCAGCCAATCTGATAAGCCTGCCGTGACAGATGCAGCATATGGGATGACCAAAACCCCAATTAACCTCAGAATTAACAACCACCGATATTTTATCATGCAGAAGCGGCCAAACCTTTCAGTAGCCAGACATTTAAACATGCCCAGACCTACATGGTAAACTGGCAAGTTGTACCAATTGATCATTGACAAACCCGTACAACGCAGCTTCCGACTGGATCTGTTATGATGTATGTACATCTCGCCAAAACTGCCCACTGATTCCTGTTTTTCTTCCCGGTGTCTGACACTGACTTTTCAGTTGACGTATCTGTTATCCCGCGGATGAATAATTTTTTTTATATATTTTTTCTTTATTTTATATACTGTATAACATGAAACGTTCGTTGTGTATTAACACAGTTTTTCGTAGTTGCTATTGAACCATGAAAATAAATACAACAAATTTGAATGATATACGTATCTACTGTTTGTTAACATGGGCTATCCGCGAAAGTTGGTACCACGAAACCATCTTACAGGCTTCAAACCACAAAGGAAAGTACCCACGGTTATTTCGTGTTATCACGAATCTACCGTGCTTAATTCAAGATTAATTCATATTTATCACCAGCGTATCTTACTTCTTTTGAACGAATTTTTGTCTATTTTGTATTGTTTAAGTGAGTGTGCATGTTTTGTTTTGGATACTTTGATATATATCCTTCGGCTGACGTGATTGTTTGACGATTTTTGTGTTGCCAAACTGGCGGATTGCCTGAGAAACTGGACACTTCATAAATCCACACTTTAAGCGTAATGTGTATCCAGCGAGTGTGACGTTCAAAGTGTATAAGATGCAAGACGAACTTCTGAAAATATGGAACAAGAGGAAGTAGTTTCGTATGATCGATTTATGTTATTTATATACGGGAATAATATTTAAATTGTTATAAAAATATATATAAAATCGATGCAGAAAACCCAACCAAGTAAAGTTTCACTGCAGCATATGGCCATTTCGTCTATTAACAATTAATCAGTGGTACTAATTGTCAAAAGAATAAAACCGCATGCCTAAAGTTAGACATACAGCATAAAGGGGAAAGTGCCCTTTAAAACACTTATAACGTTACATCTACAACATTTCGCAACAACGGATATTTCATTAAAGACTAGAATTTCAAACCGTGCCATAAGCAACTCCAGCTAAAAGGTTGCGACCAACCCTGGGGACTGATCGTCCTGCAACAGAGTCAACCATCTTGTGGCGTAAAATTATCACTTGAAATACCAAATAAAGAAGCAAATATTTAAGTATTCAGAAAGCCGACTCATAAAACCGATCACAGTAAACATTTACTGCACCTCATGGTCATTTAGTCCGTCTATGACTCATTTGTGGTACTAAAATTCTTTAAAGAATAGAAATCCACGCCTTAAGAGAGAGTGAATGTATATTTACGATTGCCATACCAGTATAAAGAACAGTAAAGGTGAACAGACTATTTACATTAAACCACTAGAGAATACATCTGGTCGCCACAGAGCTTCTTACCAGCATGCCAATGGCAAATGTACCATTCCTTCCTTCCTTCCTTACATAACGAATTAACACTCCCTACTTCCAAAGATATTATCTCGGACTTGGTCTTCATGTAAGCTTCAAGCAGACAAAGTTCATATTCCAGAAAGCTAACGAGAAAACGTAATCCGATATGAGGTTGCCATGGTCTGACCATCCTGTTCTGTAAGTTATATTGATTGATAATATTTTCTGTAGACATAGGGCATTGTCCGCGGATTAGCTATTCATGTAAAATGGTCAACATAAGCGGTAGAGGAACCACACCAACACAATATTTTCCAATAGAGGGCAGTGTCACTATTGAACTAACCAACATCTAGCTAAAACATAGACACATGTACCAGTAATCCTGATTCGAAGTTAGTCCTCCTATTAACATCAATATTTATGTCAACGACTCACGCGGGTATACTTATTTTACCTTGCAATTAAAAATCATAACGAATTTTGAGGCATATTCTTTTTATTCAGAAAATAGTATCAAAATAGCCAGTCAATGGGCCTAGCAATACCCATGCGTGAGGCTATAAGATACGGTGCCTGAGCTTGAAACGCATATGTTTATTAGAAAAATGTTTCCTTCTGTACTTTGAGAATCGTCTGAAAATATCCACATGGCATCGATTACTATGAAACTGCAATAATGTAAGTTTGAAACTAATCTTTAAAACTGCTTCCTTTACATGTAAGATGTGCAATTTTGCAAGGAGAATTTCTTTTTCATATAATTTATAAAAAAAAGTATACAACAAAGCCTCATTTTTCAAGCTACGAAAAATGTTGTGGTCTCAATATCTAAAGAGTGTTTTCTATTCAAAATTCCTCATGAGTTCTGACGTTCCACAATCCACAATCTAACAAAGGTTGATGGATTAATTACTTTTAACAGGAGGCTGGCCTGATTATCGACTTAGAAAATGGTGGCTGAATTATTTACTTACAAAAAAAGTGGTTGGATTATGTACTTATAACAAAGGTTGATGGATTAATTGCTTATAACAAAGGCTGGTGGATTATCTACTTATAACAAAGGTTGATGGATTAGCTACTTTTAACAGGAGGCTGGCTTGATTATCGACTTATAACAAAGGTTGATGGATTAACTACTTATAACAAAGGTTGATGGATTATCTACTTATAACAAAGGTTGATGGATTAACTACTTATAACAAAGGTTGATGGATTAACTACTTATAACAAAGGTTGATGGATTAACTACTTATAACAAAGGTTGATGGATTAACTACTTATAACAAAGGTTGATGGATTAACTACTTATAACAAAGGTTGATGGATTAACTACTTATAACAAAGGTTGATGGATTAACTACTTATAACAAAGGTTGATGGATTAACTACTTATAACAAAGGTGGTGGATTATCTACTTAAAACAAAGGTTGATGGATTAACTACTTATAACAAAGGTTGATGGATTAACTACTTATGACAAATGTTGATGGATTAACTACTTATAACAAAGGTTGATGGATTCGCTACTTTTAATAGGAGGCTGGCTTGATTATCGACTTATAACAAAGGTTGATGGATTAACTACTTATAACAAAGGTTGGTGGATTATCTACTTAGATAGTCTGCTTGGAGCAAAGATCACTCCATAATCCATTTTTCAATCTAGCCATATTTTAAGCAAATGATACCTTTCTCCCAGTTTCATATAAGATGCTGCAACAATCACATTGCCTCACGACTATCTCCCACCTTCGGGACGATACGGCCATTAAAACAGACCTGCAGATGTTTACCAACATTGTGCACTTTTGAAAGTGTCTTGAAAGAGTTACATTAGCAGGCATAATGCTTACAGAAATGAGACTTTATCATGTTGCATTACACATTTTCAACGTTGCTTTGTCATCTAATTAATTAATCCTACCCATCCTTGGGCATGTCATGGAATATTTCGATTAATTAATTATCAACCCCTGGCTTATAACCTATTCTACAGTGTTTAAAGGACACTGAAGTTAGTCTCTGGTCCATTTCTAAACAACAAAGCCAATTGCATTTGTCCTACCACAAAGACCACCTCGAGAACTTCAGGTTAATTGGAAGCTCAGTGAAAAGTCATTTGCCTAATGGAAGTCAGAGGTGCCGTTGTGAGGTTTTGGGGAAAGATGAATGATTGTGAAATTACGTAGCGTGTTATCGTACAAAATGTACTTGAGCGTCGACCGTGGGGCTTCTTCGTCAGCAATTGTATCGACATCCACACGATCGCGACCACTTTTACACAAATTAATCACATTTCGCCAATATCTCTGTAATGAAACCAAGAAAAAGGTGCTTAGGATTCGCTCATTTAATGGTGTAATTTATTTTGTTATGTAATTTATACAGCATTAAGCAAATTGAGACAGGGAGGAGAACGAGGAGGGAGGGACGAGGAGAAGAAAAGGATGAAAGTAAAGAAGACACACGTGATTGATCCTATAAAACTTAGTAATACAGTTTGCCAAAATCATTTACACTGCACCATCAAGCTACTTCGTAGTTCTAGGACTCGATGGTAATGCTAGGGGCCAAAAAGGTGGGAATCATCCAAAATTGTCTAAACTACTAAACAGAAGGTAGGTATAGCAAACCCCTAAGTTATATGAATTTCAACAATTTGAGGAGTACTGGTTAATTTAAATTAAACTACGAGTAAAGTGCAAAATAATAAACCGTGTCATAACAACGACGACGGGGAGAAAATGGAAATAAGGGCAAGAGAACAAGGATGCCGCCAACGAGAATATCGAAGAGGAAGAAGATGTAGAAGATGACGAGTTTGAGAAACAAATGAGGCCAATGAAGACAAAATAAATATTACAGAAAACATAACGAACAATATCTACATGTACAGTGTACATGTATAGGTTGGTGATGGATGTGGGCATGTTGATAAAGTGCACATATACATCTCAACACTGTTACGTTTAAAGGTTTTCCTTTTAGCTTTAAATTCCCTCTCCACGTTGGCAGCTAAATAGTGTAACTGCACCTTAAATTATGTAACTGCACCTTAAATAATGTAAATGCACCTTAAATAATGTAACTACACCTTAAATAGTGTGATTGCACCTTAAATAGTGTGATTGCATCTTAAATAGTGTAAATGCACATTAAATAGTGTAACTGCACCTTAAATAATGTAACTGCACCTTAAATAGTGTGATTGCACCTTAAATAGTGTGCTTGCATCTTTAATAGTGTGACTGCACCTTAAATAGTGTGATTGCACCTTAAATAGTGTAATTGCATCTTAAATAGTGTAACTGCAATTTAGATAGTGTAACTGCACCTTTAATAGTGTGACGGCACCTTAAATAGTGTGACGGCACCTTTAATAGTGTGACCACATTAAAAAGTGTAACTGCTCCTTAAATAGTGTAACTACACCTTATATAGTGTAACTGCACCTTAAATAGTGTGACAGCAACTTTAATAGTGTGACGGCACCTTAAATAGTGTAACTGCTCCTTAAATAGTGTAACCTCACCTTATATAGTGTAACTGCACATTAAATAGTGTAACTGCACCTTTAATAGTGTGACGGCACCTTAAATAGTGTAACTGCTCCTTAAATAGTGTAACCTCACCTTATATAGTGTAACTGCACATTAAATAGTGTGATTGCACATTAAATAGTGTAACTGCACCTTTAATAGTGTGACGGCACCTTAAATAGTGTAACTGCTCCTTAAATAGTGTAACTGCACCTTAAATAGTCTGACAGCACCTTAAATAGTGTGACTGCACCTTTAATAGCGTTATTGCATCTTACGGTATTATAAGAGGATGAGTAGTTATTCATTTATTCTAGTATGGACTGATTTTACAATATATTTTTGATAGTGAGCAGCATTTGTGAAGATATTAAGGTAAAACACATACGATATGTATGCATAGATAGCCGTGTCATTGACAGGTTTTGTTAGACGATTTAGTTACTCAAAAAAGACCTGGGAAATATCTAAAAAAATCGATCTCGTATCGAGAATACGAACTAACAAAACTGTCTGGACGATGAAAGAATTATTTATATTTCCTTATACAAACCAGGAAGTTCGCCGCTTTTTTATCAAATCATAATTTAAATACTCACGACAGGAATAATGTAGCATCTACTTACATCGTTTGATTTTATACTTTTATATTTAAAATTATTTAAGTAAAGGCCTAAGTTGTTCCTATTGACTTTTTAGGATAATGTCACATACGATACACATGCTCGATACTCCATGGGTTACGGCCACTTTCACTCTCTGCACCCCTGGAATATGTCATAGTAAAATCGAATGCTCAGTGTACACAACCTTATGAGACGAGACAACGTCGATGACACTCGCCATGAAACCTAGGTCAAATAAAATTAATGTCAAGTGCGCTAAGGGAAATAGCAGCAAAACAACAAGACACACTAATGACCATAATATTCATATCACGGAGAAAAGTCGATCATAAACCATGATCATAATTAAAATATACCATGTTATCTATACACCAGAACAAAATCCTACCTCAAAGTATATATAAACAGACAACAGAAGCAACTATCCTGGCATTAAATAAACATCATGGAGTTCCTACCCCTAAACGTTTCCTCCAGAATCTCTCCTACTTCTATTAAAACGCTCTGTACCATTCAACAGTTATGTTGTGTTTTATCTTGTTTTTCCTGTATTCCGCCTCCTAATAACTGTTATAGCACAAAATTGTGTCGCAGTAGATTAGTTGAATATTGAAAATGATTTTGGAAATATTGAACTCAAAAACCGTCTTCATGCAATAGGTTTGGGTGTTTACTATTGATTGTGGCTCAATACAACTTCAAACGTTAGCTGTGTCATTAATATTAAGGGGCTAGAAAGTAGTACAAATTGGGGGTCCGATACACCAATGTCATTTTTCATTACCGTATCGACACGTAAACGCAAACTTACCAATCAAATTTGCTCCAACCACCTGCGTACAGATAAATGTTGTAATATTTCCTTCCCCTTCCTAAAAGATAGTGACTATCGTTACACGACCAAACGAACTAATGGCTTCTCATTTCTTACATCCCCTGTAATAATGTTAATGCATATTTTTATATAAAAAAAATGTATTGATGTATTTCTTATTGTTACTTCCTTGACGTACGTAGTTGATTATGTTTGATCTTTCATTGCGATGAATTATCAACATGAGAACAAATTTCTTAATGCACAATGGCGACGCTATATATCTATCTATGTCCATAATTGAGGAAGTAATTTGTCCAATACCCATGAGAACGATAACAGCAGAACGTCAGGACAAAATTTACACTTTTATAGCACAGATGACGTATGCTTTCCGTGGCTATAGGTTAAAAAAAAGTAATGCCGGCAAAAGCTGCAACATAGCAATTTCTAACAAACTGCACTGCAATTAAGGATCCCCAGACCACTCCGAAAAACTGCAACTTTGTATATGTATTGGACAATTTTACGCATGACTAGTATAGTACCGAAGGTTTCATCAATACTATCTGGAAAGGAGAGCAGACCAGATGTTTCAAGAATGTCCACTGCATTATAGGGGATAATTTACATGAACCTCGTTGACCCCTGACAGGATTCCTCGCTTGTCTGATTAAAGTTCATGCTTTTAAAACATTCAATTTTACAGTAAGGAACAATGTCTTAGAGGCCCGGGCCCTCAATTAATGCATTGTTCAAAAAACGTCCATTTGTCCTCATTAGAAGTTCATATTTCTCAATGTCGCAATTTATGATAAAAATTCAAACCATGTTTTGATTGCAAATGGGATCTCGATCCATTTGCAAAATTAGTTATTCGTCTGACGACGGGGATGAGTGTCATACCAGAAGTGTAATACATGGCCAAGTCGCTTGGAAACTCACTATTGGTACAACTGGTGTAAGATTCATGTCCACATACAGGATGCTGATTTCTTCACGCAGAGTGGTAGTTGACATGTTACAAGTTGGTGTAATGTGCTACTGGGTCGCCATGGTATGATCAATCAGTTAACGCACCGGCTGTGTGTAAATAAGTACATACTGTCTGAGGAATTGTCTTTGGCTCAGGGTAACGCAGTCAAATCCAATCAACTCGGACCACATATTATTCAAACCAACAAACTTTTATGATGACATCAGTCTTATCCCTTTTTAGTGTGTGTGTGTATTGATGGCGGGGAAAGGGGTGCAATTCGATCTGGATACGTACATGATCCAATCGCAAGGGACAGGACCAGTTTTGTGTGTTCGGACCAATATACACTATCCAACAGGTGGCAATTTCGAAGGGCTTCTTCGCGGGCTGCCATAGTTTTCATCTTAGTTGTGGTGTGCGTGTGGCCATTACCGACCAGGCGGTATTTGGATGAAGTCTCGAATGGGTCTGTGAAAAAAAGCCACTGGCACCAGGAACGGCCGTCTTCACAATCGACCAAATACATTAATGGTCTATTATCACAAAATAATTACCCTCTTGTGATGGACACATCATACATGTATTACGATGAATTGTTCGGAACTGTAAAGTGAATGTAGCGCTGAGGTAACATGAGCGATACGCAGTGCATGGTAACATGCGGAACGCAGAACACTAATGGCGGGTGTAATTCCAGGACAAAACATGTATGCATCTCCTCCTGAAATCGTGGTGATAACTCCCTTATGAGTAGAAAGTACCGGGACGATTACTTCTTCTCGAAGTGAAGGAATGAAGATCTTAACACAATATCACACCATCAGCAGTATGTACTTATGTGCAGTTTCCATTTAATATGCAATATTCCCTCTGGGTTTCGGGTATCTCATTGCGGGGCTCCGGCATGCCAGCTACCATAAAAGCAATTAAGGTCTGCACGTTATCGTCACTGGTAGTGGCAAGTCAATAGTTTCTCAAGCGTTATAATGCATATAGATCATGTTATAGATCTATCTGTGTCTCTCGAGTAACATATGCGTTATCTGATTAGAAGACAACAGTGTCCTGACGTGTGCCATTCCCTTCAACACAAACGACCTTTCTGTGGCACCAGGTGACAGGCTCGCAAACGGGGACCAGTTCAATTACCCTAAAATCATACATATTTGTCCTGTTCAGCGTACTACATCTCACCAGTGAAGGGGTCGGGACTAGGGAAGGATGTGCAAGTGGTTTCGCAGAGGGTTCCACGATTGATTTCAACTGATGTCCATCCGTTTATGGTAGCGTCTGATGTTCACATCTAATGAACGTGCTTGATTTAAAATAGTCGAAAAAGTTATCCTTCAAAGGCCAACTATTATCTGATGCTGCTGCCCAAGACATTAGACTGCTCCAATAGGGATGTGGCATGTGGGAGGAAATGCTTAATGATTATACACAGGGAAGTGCAGGCTTCTCGGCTGAAGAAAAGTTTGTCCAATAGCTTATGATATATGCCTTCTGTAAGGCTTCCACAGCGTTACTGTCTGATCTTTGGCCAAACGAAGAACAGTCGTATCAAGAATATTGATACCACAATACTTTTGGTAGTACGTAGCTGTTTTCATTGGCAAGGTAACAGATATGAGGTCATACTCTCGTAATCCAAGGCGATGAATAGCTTTCAATAACATCCAGTATCAGCCATAGCAGATAGTGATGCTTCTATGGTGTCTCGTGCCAAAGGAGAGTCAATGGAAGCATAATCCTCTTTGTTTCATCCATGCATCTGGCAGTTCATTTTGGTGGATGAGGATGGACCATTTGATTTCCGAATCGTTCGGAGTGCAGTGATTGATTTGAGAGACGTTAACAATCGTAGGGTATCGAACTATGTGCTCCCAGACTAAGTATTCCGGTTCATAACTTTGGCTTTTTCTTAGTTTGACACACATGGCGGTCACAGTTGAAAATCTTTCTTTCTGCATTACGAATATGGTTCACACTTGGAGCTGCCATTGAGTGCAGGCTGACCGTTTTTGTTCTTCCGGTATGTGTTGCTAGCAGCTTTCATATTGTGAATCTTGCATGCTTCCTTTATTTCAACAAATCGCAACACTTCCGCCAGGCTCATGTCCTTTTCTTTTATCTTTGAGCAGGTCAATTTGTATTAATTATCTTGCGGTCCTGTCTCATGTAATGTACTATTACTCTAGCAACTATAATATTTCTGCTCGGAATGCTAGTTTATTAAGTGTGGCTAGAACATCGTCAACTGTTTTGTCAGTACTGCTGCAAGTGTTAGGTCATTGTTATGGCAACATTCCAGTATTTAGACCACTTCCTGACGACCAGTTATTTTTTTTGCGCTTGCATAGGGTGTCAGAGACTATCCAGTCCTCGCTGTTTCCTGCGGCACTGACTTTGGGTTTCTTAATATGTTCAACCTTAGCGACTGACCTTGGTGTGTGCAGTGGGCCATGATAGAGCCACGACATAAGTAAAGGGACAGCCAGGTCATCCGTGACGGATTTGCAGCCTTGGTGCTGATGTGGCGATGTCTGTCTGTAGATCTAGTGTCCATGTATGGAACTATTGTTTATAGTCAGTAATGGTCATGGTATGCAAAAACACACGAATTAAAAAAAAGGTTAAACAATGATACACGCAAGTAACGTAAAATCCTGTAGATTGCCCTGTGCATTTCTATATCACAATCAAATTTAGTATTTAGTACATTGCATTTATAAAGTATTCGTCAAATTAGAGATACATTTACAAGATTGTCTATCCTGATGTTCACTCCAAGTAAATATAATGCGTTTAATGTGTGATATGATAAATGGAAGATTGGTCCATTACGTGTTTTCTCCTGTATGCTGGTATCCACGGTATGGAATATGACAATATAAGGGAAATAACTCCTACACGATAAATTCAATATCAAAGTATAACTTGGCTTGTAAAAGGATCGACTTTACGGGCAGCATTTTGTGCTGTTCTGGGGAAATCAATACGCACAGTTTATAACTGAAATAAAAATAAAAATACTTATTTAGATCAATTAAGCAAAACAGAAGTTTCATTTAAATAACAATATCTGTCACTTGGTTTGCATGACAAATTGTGGTTCTTTCATAAAATGCTCTGCTGCAAGAATTTTATGAGTTTGATCTTTGTTCGTAAAAGTCTTCTATCATTTCCAACAAATCTTTTATAACGATTCCCTTGCCATGCACTTTCGTGACAAGCAATGGGCTTTCATACTTGATTGTTAATGTGACTGTTTAATCCTTCTGCACACTCATCGGTGGCGGATCTAGATAAATCCAGTGGAGTGGATTTGGAAAACCTCCGGATCAGTTCCAGTTCCGCCACGGGTTTTCCAGTGATCCAAAATATTTTTACATCATGTATTTTTTATCCATAAAACCCATTGTCAGAAACGGCTTCATTTTTAACTGTTGTTTTGCTGTGTTTTTCCCCCTTCTTTTAACATGATGCTAAATTATCCTAGGTTTCAGTACATGAATCGCTTTATATACCTTTTGACATTGCCTTGAATTGTTTTTCCATTGTTGCGTTTTTAGTTTTGTTTTGTCTTTTTTTTTTTTACACATAGACAGTGGGATCATGCTCTGTTGAGTGTGGTCACGCTGGTCATACGAGTAAAAATGCATTTTAAATGACATATAACTGTACCATAATGACAGTGCTCTGCTGAGTAAAGTATTAAGCGGTCTACAGTAATATTAAATGCGGTGTTATCGGCCTTGTGAGTAATGTTACTAGCGGTGTTCTAAGTAGTATATTTGGTTTCATTTCATAGGAATTTATCGTTTTATTAACGTCTTAGCAGTAAAGCAATACCTAATGAAACGCAATGTCAAACGGGCAACACCAAACACATGAAGTTAGGAAACTCTACCAGTATTGGTCTGTTGTGTATGAATTCTGACACAGGTGGATCCTGTAGCACGAATTCTGCTCTAGATATGAAAACGCAAAATGTTGACAACACGAAATTAAAGCACTTTACTGTAACAAGTATTCACGATAAAAATGGAGATGTTTGGATAAGCATACCCTGCATCCTCGTATGGTACCTGTTATGAGAAAAAGGAATGCGGAGAATATGTCATTATGGGAAACGCTAATTACTAGGCTATGATTGATGGAAAACATTTCATCCGCATTAATTTTCAGGGGGTACATGGCTAAACTAAGACAATGTTCCGGTGTTGTCACTGCGAAGGGAAGTGCGATGCATTGACGGAAGTTTTAGAGCATGCAACCACCCATCACCCGGACATTGCTGCTCAATACAGATCATTGGTATTAGACGAAACAACAGGGAAGTTACAGTACCAATAAAAACTGCTTCCTTCCTGGTGTAAATAAAGTTGTGTTTGATGCAGATAGTAATACATGTAATAGTTATTTTGAAACAACAGTGGAGCATTATTCCCCCGGCTCCACGGAATTTGGAACTTCAAACATTTGTGTATGCCATTCTTTATACCACAATGCATTGATTTCATAACGCACCACAAAGACGTATTATCTTTTTATAGTATAATTCTACAGCTTTCATTATAACGTAACTGGAATTGTCAATTTATGATAAAGTTATCACCGCTGAATGCATTACTCAAAACCGGCATGGCATTATGATTTTTTTTTTAACCGCAAGATACATTACAGAAAATTGACACCACACAACTTATTAAACAAGATTTTAGCCTATTCGCATGTTGTTGACTTCTACCAGCGTTCCAAAACAAATAACCGAATGTTGTAATAAGCATGTGTATCGTGTGACAGCTACATCTATGTGACAATAGCCCAAGAAACTGACGAAGTGAGGACAAAATACACGAAACTGAACCAAAGTGTAAACAAATACACGTGTTTACATTGTAAATACTGTATGATTAGACTTCAGATTATGAAAACGTATAGAGTAATATTCAAGGAAGATACTGAAGCAAGTTTGTAAGAAAGTTTTAAGATATGTAAGAAGTTAAACGAATACATGACCTCTCAATCGTCCCGCTCGACAACTTTAAGCCGCAAGATATATTATTATTATACCTCTACTTATTTTAACCACATAAACAGGCTATTTCCCCTCTAACTGCATGCCATGGAAATAGTTCGTCTGGAGGGGTGCGATAGTTTTGAAACTATTTCCCTCGGAAAATGCGGGAAATTGAGTGACGTCGTGGGCGGGGCCTGACCGAATATTGACCAATCAGCGCAATTGAATTAATTCAGAATTCGCATTTATGTTAATGCTAATTTTCAAACAAAAAATGTGATTTATTGTTTATTGTTCATGTGATATACTTTATTTCATGTTATTGCAAATACTGGTTTTTTCTGATGTTGATTCTCAAGAAAAAATTAGTTTTGTTAATAAAGTGTCCCAACGGTTGAAAATTTGTTGTCTAATAATATTTAGAATATTGCAAGGGAGTGTTTGTATCGGTATAATAAAACAATTGAAGTATGGGTATTTCGGGATATAGCAAGTTTATGGGTATTTCGGGATATAGCAAGTTTATGATCATAAACTTGCTATATCCCTCATACCCATACTTAAACTGTTAACTATACCGCAAGTTAATTACTCGTGTGACCAGCGTGGTCGTTATCATAATATTATTGGGAATATCGGTAATGTGAAACCCATTTTAATTACATTCAGAAACATATGTAAGGTTTTAAAGTGAAAATATAATTGTTATTTTCTTTATTTCGACAAAAATCTTTTTGTCATTTCAGTTACACTAAATTAACCTACCAATCAAAGAGCATATGGTTTATTCATTATCTCCATAATTTTGGCGTGGGATGGACTATCTGTTTACAGAAGCCCGTATGTTTATAAAAAAAAACGTAATAAAAGGTATGGTGAAGGGATTTTTTTTTCATATTTACTGGTGACTCGGATTATTCGTCAAGAAAGCAAGAATATCATTAATTTAGTAAAAAGATGTATGATAATGTATATGTAGCCGGTTATTTAGTGCTTTATAGAAAGTCATAAGTCTTTGGTTTTCCCTTACGTAAATTTTAAAACGCGTCTTTTCAGTACATTAGTGTCCGGAATTTATAGAACGGTTCCTGACCTATTTTAGTGTTACCCGGATGTCACTCGTGGTCGACTCGTATTGGTTTATTTCATATTGACACCGGCAAAATGAAAGCTACATACATGTTATCGGCGTTGTCTATTCTGGTTCTGGTCATCTTCGTCAATGCTGCAGACGAGGAACAGAAAGAAAAGAAACTTGACCCTGAAACACTCGATTATGCAAAAGGATCTGTGTGTGGTTATTGTGAATACTGCCAGGTAAATCGGATCATTTTTCAGAAGTCGACACCCATAATCAATCATCTGTGCTTCCTTTCTGTATATTGTATCATAAGTGTATATATTTATCGATGTACTTCGTTTATTCTACATAAAGGTGGTTATAGATCTATGTAATTCATTATTGTCACGACACACTATACGATAAGATTTTGTTTAATCTGCTTACTTGCATGCATGCTAATATTAGATGTCTAATTTTGATAGAGTTCAAGAGTTCCAAGACTATCTACAACTTATATTACAAGACTAGTTGGACCGCAAGTGAAGGGAGGTTTGATGCATGATGGAATAGGATATAACTAACTTACCAAAGAAATGAATGCAACCAGGGGCAGTTAATAAAATAGGAATAGGCTAATATGTATTATATTAATAATAAATATACAAGTGTATTGACATCAATGTCTAACAAATCATAAAATATAAACAGGTGCTCAGATGTACAAAACATTTATGTTTTGAGGGTTATATGGAAGGTGTCATATGTTTTCCTTTTTTTGTAAAAAAAAAGAGTTAGAAACTACAAGTCAACTACAGTACCCCTCACTCTATCGGGTGGCACGATTTACCACAAACCTCCTAAAAACATCCAGATAAGACCAGAAAAAACCACAGACAACACTTAAATAATATTCAGTTATTATTATATGTAGTAATCTAATTATCTGCAGACGCAAAATAGATTGAAATAATCGGAACCTTAAAAGAACAAGTACGAATTTAACACATCAAACAATATCCTCTTTAGAGCAAATGCACTTATCAAATACAAAATAAACATAGGCTACCTATGTCAAACAATGTGGAAAGAGTGAGAAAAATACCATTATATACAACAAATATTGATCTTCTGTGAATAACTTAGGCAAACGGTAAACTAGTTTACAGGGGAAGTAACTCAAATACGTATAGTTAATATTACTCGCGTCACTATAACTTTCCAATTAACAGGAAACATCATTATGTTACACAATGTCAGGTAGCAGAAATATAAATATCCACATAAATTTAGTGTTTTGGGGTCTTTTGGGGTAAATCGTGTTACCACACTTCATCGGTCCAAAATGCATATAAAAACTAATGGAATTTGGTTACTAGAAAGTCAGAACAGCAGCATGAAAGATTTATATCTTTCAACTTCCACATCTGTCCCGTGCAAATTCATATCCAAAAGACAGAGGTAACTATTTTGATACTTCTTCTAGGGATCCGATTCAAATCCAGGAGCTTTGGCTTCCAAGTTCATGGATTAAGATGCCCAGGATTTCATGGGTTTTGTTTTGACATTAAAATTTAATAAATGCTATGATAAATTAACATATAAAATGAAACTTAATTAAGAATAGCAAGTCTTTCAATAGCTTGCACTCATACAAGAAAACTACGGTAATTGAAAAATAATAAAGTCCAATACAAGTAATTCTTTCTTTAATCAGTTGTATGCAATTTAATTTGTTTGAAAAATTCATCTTCGTATATTTTCTCAGCAAAAAGTCAAAATTTGTATTAGTCATCATGAAGAGTCTTGATGTCTTTCAATACAGATTTACAGTACACTGAAGTGAATTTGATTAATCATCTAATTGTCAGCATGAAAGCAATAAAATAACATTAAAGCTAAATTAGTACAGTATACAGGTATAAACTAAATATGAAGTAAGGGTCCTTGTATCATACCTGCATTTAATAGTTTAAATGCTTATGTCATATTTTTTGAAATTTGTGACCTTAATATAGATATATATCAAGTCTTAAAATTAAGAATTAACACTATAGACAACACCGCAGCAAGTCTTTGTAATATAGATATCTTATAGACTTTCAGAAATTTCATAGACAAGACTTTGACCCAGAGAATTTCACTGAGTTTATTCAGTGCTTCATAACATGATATTAAGAAACTGTGTAATAACAAGGGAAGAAAAGTGATTTTTAAAACACTTTTTTTCATCACTTCTATACTTGTCATTGAATCATGAAGGTCTTTTGAGAATTAAAATAAGCTTCATAGACAACTAGATGAAGTAAATGATTCCCAAAGAATGCTATTGTTTTACGTGGTGAAAATACATGGGTCTTCTGTTATTAGTTCCCACATTGCCAATATGTAGCATTACTTTATTCGTACATGTAATAGCAAGGAAATGGTCGGCCTTTTCCACCAGTACCAGACCTCACCAGGGACCTGATACTCTAGCTGTTCAAGTATCTCAATAATCAGGGCTTTATTACTAAGTACATAGTCGTAGTGTCATAAATATAACATTGACATTTACCTGTAGCTGTGAGGCAGGATTACTGTTGAAAACTCTACCTAACAGATAATATTCTGTTGAAATAGCTACACATTGGATTATCTACCCCTGGCTATATATTTTGTCTCGTTGATGGGTCGTTTTGTACCTGTATGGGGCATTGCCATGCATCAAATCAAGGTATGAGTGTTTATAAAAAGACAGGTGAAAACATGCCAGAAGCATGAATAACCTTCATTTTGATAGATATTGATTTATTTCGCTTGCACATGGATTACAAAAGTCAATATACATGGTATATGTTCTAGATAAGCTTAAAAAAACTCTTGATATTGATAAATTTTCCCTAAATGCCCTTATAATGTATTAAATCTCATCTAACCAGTTTTCTTTCCATTTTCATAAAAAAATCAATGCTACAAAGTTTTATAAAGGTTCTAAAACAAGGCAACCTTATACTGGTATTTTTTCATATATCAAAATATTAAGAATTTTTTAGTATGAAAGTTGATAAGTGTAGAAATCAATGTGCAAGTAGTCCTTTGTGTTGATTTCCCTAAGGCAAAGGAACTAGGGCTGCAACATTACAAATACATGTACCTCATGATACAATATGTGTTGTGGTACGGTACATATCACGATACAAATAACTGCTAAAAAGGAAAACTTCATCATGAATGAAGGCAGGATTTTATTGAATTTTGTCATAAAATCTAGTTTTTTTGGGTATGACTGCACACAGTGGACCACATCTTTACTGAAGGATTAAAAAA
This sequence comes from Mizuhopecten yessoensis, assembly GCF_002113885.1. Taxonomy (NCBI): domain Eukaryota; kingdom Metazoa; phylum Mollusca; class Bivalvia; order Pectinida; family Pectinidae; genus Mizuhopecten; species Mizuhopecten yessoensis. Next base: position 280,447 of record NW_018408743.1, on the reverse strand, counting down.
ATATATGTAAACTTTTTTAGAGTTTGATAAAAAATTATTGATAATTTCAGTACTGTTAATGTATCGCGATACAGGCAAACAAAACAATTCAATGTGATACGCAAGAAAGTATCGCGATATGATACAATACAATATATTGTTGCAGTCCTAAAAGGAACAAGCCCTTCCTATTCCAAATACAAAACAAAAACCAGTTTTATTATCCCCTCGCAACGAAAGTTGGAGGGGATATAGGATTCTGTACATACGTACATGTGTTACACTCTTTGTCATTGCTCTAGCGACTTCATCCCTCAACGAAATCTCATGAAACTTGATACAAGTGTTTGGTACGGCAATGCCTTGAACAAGTTCACGTTTCAGGTTACATGTCAAGGTCACTTTTACTATTTTTACCAAAAACTTTGTCATCACTCTATTGACATCTAAAATATTTTCCTAAAGTAATTTTGTCTTCTCTTTTCACAGCTCCTTTTTTTAACCATTTGTAGATAGGAATTATTTTTTGAATGTAATAATAAAAAAAATCTGAAACAACTTAGAAAGAGGGATAGATATTATATGGTAAATATTTATTGAATACCGGGATATAATTGATAAAAAGTGACTCTAGGACTAGGAGACAAGAATGATATAGGCAGTAATCTATATCCATGATTCTACTTGTACCTATGTATTTAATATGATAGACCTGATAAATGTACATTGGTGAATTGATCACTTCAAGAGATCTTGGTTAAATATCTTTTAGTAAAATGTACTGTAAATTTACACTGTCTTCTAGTCTAAGAGCTGAACAGAGAAGATGGGAGAAGAAAATTGTCGAACTCTTGAGTAATACAGTTTACATTGCTTGATTCCTTTTCCCGGGTGATTTATTTGTACTTTAGTTTATTCTTGTTAATTGAGTAACAATTTATGTCTGGTCACTTAATCTTATCCATATGTATCAATTTGCCGTGCACGTTTCTCAACTGTAGCAGACACGATATGTCAGTACATTGAATGCTACCTCTCTGTTTCCTCCGTTAATTAAGAATGATTAATTAGCGGTAAATAAGTCCCAGCACTATAAACCACCGTCTATGTCAATGGTGTATCTATAGATTAGTTTAATTGATCTTCACTTCATTTTGTGTAGGTTTACAACCTTCCTATTGATTTCTTAGAAATTTGTGTTGGTTTAGGTTCCTGTAGTTACAACCTTCCTATTAATTTCTTAGAAATTTAGTGTTGGTTTAGGTTCCTGTAGTTACAACCTTCCTATTAATTTCTTAGAAATTTGAATTTAAATAATGTAGGGAGAAGGTGGTGGGGGCTTAATTTAACTTCATTTTTGTGTCGCCTGCGAAAATCTGGTGACGAAGGTATTCATTGTCGGCGGCGTCGCCCGCACAGAGGTTTTCATGTGATAACTTGAGTTTCCTTGGGTCGATCAAACTCAAACTTCATGCAGTGCTTCCTAACCAAAAGTGCTTGCTTGGGATTGCTTTTCAGGTCCGAAGGTCAAAGGTCACCGTTACTATAAATAGAAAATCTGTTTTAGTACGATAACTTGAGTTTCCTTGGGCCGATCAAACTCAAACTTCATGCAGTGCTTCCTTACCAAAAGTGCTTGCTTGGGATTGCTTTTCAGGTCTGAAGGTCAAAAGTCAAGGTCACTGGCTTCGATCTACCACTTGACCCACCGTGTATACCTCTGAAATGCCGCCTTACTCCAAATGTTACAGACAACACTAGCTGTTTAACATCATAATCCACAAGTTTATTCATTTATTCATGGGAAACCATCCGACAAATCATACAAATTAAACTTGGAATTGAGACAATGAATATCCATAGCAAGTTCTTTATAACTGAGAGTATTTTCCCAGAATAACAGATTATATAAAAAAAATGATGCCATCCAAAAACATAATCTATGATTATTGCTTACTTTTAACAATATTTCTTGAAATGAAAAGTGTATCTATTTCTTCGTAATCTCCCAGCTTCCTGCGCAGGCGACACATCCACTTCCGTGGAATTCTTGTTTTAATATTTAGTACATTTACGTGGAATGTATATTACATTGCTGTTCCCTCCATAGAAATCTAAAGTAAATACTGTACACTGTAATGTAAAATATTGTTAGGGCTCCAAACAATATTAGATAACCATTATCTGTTCATATAAATACTGTCATTTTTAGCTCACCTGGCACAAAGTGCCAAGTGAGCTTATGCCGTGGCACGTCGTCCGTCCGTCCGTCCGTCCTCGTCCGTCAACTTTTCCTTTAAACAACTTCTTCTGAAGAACGGACAGGCCTAGAGTCATGATATTTGGCTGAAAGCTTCGTTGGTAGGAGCCCTACAAAGTTTGAGAAAGAAAATGACCTTGACCTGTTTTCAAGGTCACAGGGGTCAAATATGTCAAAAACTTCAAACGACTTCTTCTAAAGAACTAAAAGGTATAGAATCTTCATATTTGGCTGATGGCTTCCTGGGATAGAGCCCAACAAAGTTTGAGAATGAAAATGACCTTGACCTACTTTCAAGGTCACAGGGGTCAAATGTGTCAAACACTTCAAACGACTTCTTCTGAAGAACTGAAAGGTATAGAATCTTTATATTTGGCTGGTGGCTTCCTGGGATAGAGACCAACAAAGTTTGAGAATGAAAATTAGTTTGACCTACTTTCAAGGTCACAGGGGTCAAATATGTCAAAAACTTCAAACGACTTCTTCTGAAGAATTAAAAGGTATAGAATCTTCATATTTGGCTGATGGCTTCCTTGGATGGAGCCCAACAAAGTTTGAGAATGAAAATTACCTTGACCTTCTTTCAAGGTCACAGGGGTCAAATGTGTCAAACACTTCAAACGACTTCTTCTGAAGAACTGAAAGGTATATAATCTTTATATTTGGCTGGTGGCTTCCTGGGATAGAGCCCAACAAAGTTTGAGAATGAAAACTAGTTTGACCTACTTTCAAGGTCACAGGGGTCATATATGTCAAAAGCTTCAAATGACTTCTTCTGAAGAACTGAAAGGTATAGAATCTTTATTTTTGATTGATGGCTTCCTTGGATAGAGCCCGACAAAGTTTGAGAATGAAAATGACCTTGACCTTCTTTCAAGGTCACAGGAGTCAAATGTGTCAGACACTTCAAACGACTTCTTCTGAAGAACTGAAAGGTATATAATCTCTATATTTGGCTTGTAGCTTCCTAGGAAAGAGCCGAACAAAGTTTGAGAATGAAAATGACCTTGACCTTCTTTTAAGGTCACATGAGGCAGATATGTCAAACACTTTAAACGACTTCTTCTGAAGAACTGGTAGTTATAAAATCTTAATATTTGGCAGGTGGCTTCCTGGGAAAGAGCCAAACAAAGTTTGCGAATGAAAATGACCTTGACCTACTTTCAAGGTCACAGCGTTCAAATATGTCAAACAGTTCAAACAGCTTCTTCTGAAGAATTAAAAGGCATAAAATTATAATATTTGGCTGGTGACTTCCCGGGATAGAGCTCACCAAAGTTTGCAAATGAAAATGACCTCAACCTACTTTAGAGGTCACAGAGGTCAACAACATTTTAATGGATTTGTTCTTGAGAACTAAAAGGAATGGATTCATAAGATTTGGCTGGTAGCTTTTTGGAATAGAGCTAACCAATTTGAGAAGGAAAATGACATTGACCTACTTACAAGATCACAGGGAAAAATATGTCAAGCAACTTCTGAAGAAGAATCAAAAAGCATAGAATCTTATAATAATATTTTGCTGGTAGTTTCAACAGATGGAGCCAACAAAGTTTGCGAGGGAAATATTTTTAGTGCAATATAATATTTAATGAGAATATTTTGCTATGACTGCTTAAATATTCAGGTGAGCAATACAGGCCCTCTTGGGCCTCTTGTTCATTTTAAGGAGATGAACTGCCATGTTACTACTGTAAAGTGGAAGATTTTGTGCGTGGAGCATACCTGCTAATTGACCCCCATCTTAAGGGTCACACCCACAAAATTAACCTATCACCCACGACCAACTCATGACCCGTGCGGGTCATACAAATCTCCCACATTCCGTCAGCATGAACCGGAATCAGCCGCCTCCCGCTCGTATAAGTATCTCCCTACTTCCGGAAGTTTCTCGTAGGAGAGGTTCACATTACGACTCTTTAAACTTAATGTTGCAGTGTGGAAATTCTCGCATTGGCAATGATTCTAAAATCCATTTTCTAGTTCTACATACATATAATGTGTCCAATAAATAAATAAATATTTACATGTGTATATTTTGGCACTAACTTACTCTATGCAAAAAATGGTAACAATAATTTTCCACATCGCAACAATGTCCACTTTGACAGTAACCTTTTACTGTAAAGCTGGTAAGGCAACTTAGATGGATTTGTGTTGCATTGTGGTGGTTCTTAGCTAGCACTGTCTGCTTAAAGGATCTCCACTCTCAATTACCTAATAGAGATGAGTGCTTAAACTATACCAGCTCCAGAAGATTTTCCGCAGATTTTTGATCATGTTGAAAAAAGTACATGCTCGAAAAACAAAATTTGAGGTTGAATTAATATTTGTATATGTACAGCTTTGTCAATACAGAAGTATATATCCTGTACATATACTATACTGGTATTTTGTTTTGGTCGAATATAAGAAGATTATAAGTCAACATTCAAATGAGGCCAAACTAAATCATTTGTTGTGTTTAAGCTTTTGCCAACCCAAAGTAATACTGGTAGGGTACAAGTAGGCAGAGCTGTTTATTTTGTAAAAATTACTTTTACAAAGGATATATAAAGACAGCATTTCCGACTTAAACAGTGTTAACTTAACGTTGGTGAAGCATTTTTTTAACACTAGGGTGGTCACTAAAATCTAGGTTAGGTTTAGATAGTCAAAACATACATTTTTAGGTCACCTGAGACAAAGTCTCAAGTGACCTATTGCGATCGCCTTTTGTCCGTTGTCGTCCGTCGTGCGTCCGTAAACAATTAACATTTTCGACTTCTTCTCCAAAACCACTGAACCAATTTCAATGAAATTTTGCAGGAACCTTCCATGGACAAAGGCCAACAAAAACAGTTGCCGGTTTAGTCCCAAGCCCCCAGGGGCTTGAGGGGCAGGGCCAAAAAGGGTCAAATTGACTAAAATTTCAAAAATCTTCTTCTCAAGACCCAGATATGGTAGAATCAAATACTCTTCATAGATGGAAGGGTCTTAAGGTGCTTTACCAAAATTGTGAATTTCTTGACCCTGGGGTCTCACGTTTTCCCCTGGGGAGGGGGTAAACTTTACTATAGTTTATATAGGGAAATCACATTTTGGACCAACATTTGTTTAATTTCCATTGGAAGTAATTCAATTTGGGTTAGCATTATCAGTATTAGGTAGCAGTTTGATAGTATGCACCTATGAGCCCTGACTGACCCCCAGGGGCTGATGGGTGGGGTCAAAAAGGGTTGATTTGACTGAAATTTCAAAAATCTTTTTCTCAATACCCAGATATGGTAGAATCAAATACTCTTCATGGATGGAAGGGTCTTAAGGTGCTATACCAAATTGTGAATTTCATGACCCTAGGGTATCATGTTTCCCCCTTGGGAAGGAAGGAAGGGTGGGGGGCAAAACTTACTATGGTTTATAATGGCAAATGATACTTTGAATATTACATGTTAATAACTTGATTGGAATTATAACCTTGAGTTGACAGTTTGATACTTTGAAAATTTTGAGCCAGTCCTACCCCCAAGGGCTGTAGGGTGGGGCCCAAAGGAGTCAGTGTGCTAAAATTTCTTCATTTTCCTTGTTTAGAATCAGAGGTGCTAGTTTCAAATACTTTTTAGTCTTAAATCTGTATGCTAGATATTGAATAAGATGGTTTTATTGTTTTTTGTCACTTTGAATAATATTTCTGTACATGTTAAAAGCAAAATCAACTCTCTGTATAAATATATCAGGTGACCGTTAAGGCCCATGGGCCTCTTGTTTAATTTACAATTGGATATAGATCTAACACGTGATATTATTAGCTTTCTGGTATTGTACAATGATAGTTAAAACTTATTTTAAAATGTTTAAATATTGTTATTAATTCCTCTCTAAAACATATTAATTTTACCTGTCACAACAAGACACAAATTTGTAATATACAATATTTTATTATTGCAAACTTCCAGATGAAGCTTTTAAAGTCCCTTTTTTCTGTGACTGGTGTTGGCGATATTTCAAGCACATTTAAACATTACAATTTATTTATTATTATGATGAATTCTGCAACTTTCTGCAAACTTAGGCAGGTGTGAAGATTTGATTGTATCTAAAGTTTAATTATATCTCAACATGTTGCTCCACATAATTCTGGTTCAGCATTGAGTGACAATTAAACAATTGTATCTTTTGCAAATGATTTGTTAACATTTCATTCCCATAGTTTGAAAAATTTCATGTGGTTATAATATTTATGTATATGCTGTCAACCAGTTTTAGCTCATATGGCGAGTATATATTGGCAGAGGGGTGGGGCCCAATAGGGGAAATAAAGGAAAAAAAATGATTTTGTACAAAAGGATATTAACTGAATTTGTTCTAGAGCATCTTTGGACAAAGGGGACTCAAGTTTGCATAAACAGAAGGTGTTGGTGTGTTTTTTTTTTTATACTTTTGACAAACAATTCGTAATATGAAATTCTACAAACCTTCTTTCATTAGTGCCCTATAGTATAATCACAGTGTCTGTCTGTCTTTCAGCACTTTTGTTTCCGGAGATTATTTCGGGACTCCAAAAAAAGGCCGAAATTTCTAAAACTTTACATAGTGATACAGTGCGATACATATAGATGTGCAAAGGACCAAGAGTTTCACAATTTTATCAGGTCAAAGTTGAGGTCGCTGTTACTAAAAATTGAAAAGTGGGGCTATACTGTCAAAAACACATTATATGACCCTCAAAAGGCCAGATTTTGGTAAACATTTTGTTATGACATAATGAAGCAAAGTTGGTCATAACCAACAAGAAGTCAACTTACCAAAGGTCAAGGTAATCTAGTCAAATGTTAATTATAAGGCCAAATTATGTTTATCTTAAAAAAATTCTTCGGAATTAATTCGGGATCTGCGTATGCAATTAGTAATGATGTCCATCTGTCTATCTGTCCTCTGTCCGTCTGTTATCACTTGGAGATTATCTCAGGAATCAGAAGTTCAAATTGAAATTTCACATGGTTCTAGATTGTGATACAGATATGCTATAGTTTTTAGGTCAGTGAGACAAAGTCTCAAGTGACCTATTGCGATCGCCTTTTGTCCGTCGTCCGTCGTGCGTCCGTTAACAATTTACATTTTCGACTTCTTCTCCAAAACCACTGAACCAATTAGTCCCAAGCCCCCAGGGGCCTGAGGGGTAGGGCCAAAAAGGGTTGAATTGACTAAAATTTCAAAAATCTTCTTCTCAAGACCCAGATATGGTAGAATCAAATACTCTTCATAGATGGAAGGGTCTTAAGGTGCTTTACAAAAATTGTGAATTTCTTGACCCTGGGGTCTCACGTTTTCCCCTGGGGAGGGGGTAAACTTTACTATAGTTTATATAGGGAAATCACATTTTGGACCAACATTTGTTTAATTTCCATTGGAAGTAATTCAATTTAGGTTAGCATTATCAGTATTAGGTAGCAGTTTGATAGTATGCACATATCAGCCCTGACTGACGCTCCGGGGCTGATGGGTGGGGCCAAAAAGGGTCAAATTGTCTAAAATTTCAAAAATCTTCTTCTCAAGACCGAGATATGGTAGAATCAAATACTCTTCATAGATGGAAGGGTCTTAAGGTGCTATACCAAATTGTGAATTTCTTGACCCTGGGGTCTCACGTTTTCCCCTGGGGAGGGGGTAAACTTTACTATAGTTTATATAGGAAATCACATTTTATTATGGTTTATAATAGCAAATGATACTTTGAATATTACATTTTGAGCCAGCCCTACCCCCTGGGGTTGATGGGTTGGGCCCAAAGGAGTCAGTGTGCTAAAATTTCTTCATTTTCCTTGTTTAGAATCAGAGGTGCTAGTTTCAAATACTTTTTAGTCTTAAATCTGTATGCTAGATATTGAATAAGGTGGTTTTATTGTTTTTTGTCACTTTGAATAATATTTCTGTTCATGTTAAAAACAAAATCAACTTTCTGTGTAAATATATCAAGTGACCGTTAAGGCCCATGGGCCTCTTGTTATTCTCATCATTGAATCCTATTGACCGACTTTTGAAGTGTTGAGTTTTGTGGTCAGCGTGATTAGACTTACTGCACTGGTACACAGGTATAATCAAACTAATCGGAGCTTTACTCTTTTGTAGTCGTTACTTAAGAGGCTGTGTATTTGATCTCAAATTAAAAATTACAGAACAGCTTAAGAAGATTAAACCTGTAATACCATGATATTTTCTTTAATTGTATACGTGTATGATACTTTTAAATACTTCAGTATGTATCAATGCTAACAAGCTTGAGTATCAGAGTGAATGCCATATTTAAACATACATTGTATAGGAAAATTTCTGTCGTCAATGTCTACCTCTGTTCAGAAAATGTCTGTCCAATAATGTTTCTTCTGTAGAATAAATGTTTGTAAATAGAAAGGTCGCTTCTGCATAACAAATACCTGTCAACAAAGGCCACCTTTATTAAGAAAATACCTGTCTATAAAGGGCATCTCTATACAAATACCTGTATAGAGGACATCTTTCTCCAAATACCTTTATATAACAGGCCACCTCTATATACACCTGTGTATAGAGGACATCGTTATATACAAACACCTGTATATAAAGGCCACCTCTATATATACCTGTGTATACAGAACATCTTTATATACAAACACCTGTAAATAAAGGCCAACTCAATATATACCTGTGTAAACAGAACATCTTTATATACAAACACCTGTAAATAAAGGCCACCTCAATATATACCTGTGTATACAGAATGTCTTTATTTACAAACACCAGTATATAAAGGCCACCTCTATATATACCTGTGTAGGGAGGACATCTTTATATACAAATACCTGTATATACAGGACATCTCTTTATAAACATGTGTAGAAAGGACATCTTTATATACAAATACCTGTATATAAAGGCCACCTCTATATGCACCTGTGTATAGAGGACATCTTTATATACAAATACATCAACTGTATATAAAAGCCACATCTTTATATACCTGTGTAGAGAGGACATCTTTTATGCAAATACCTGTATACACAGGAAATCTCTACACACCTGTGTATAGAGGACATCTTTATATATACCTGTGTATAGAGAACATCTTTATATACAATTACTTGTATATAAAGTGCTGTTAATTCATTGTTCCTCCATAAGTTATATGAAGTTTAAATGTACATAAAGTATTTAGGTCAGCTATCTGTAAGGAAAATCTAGTTCATGTTTTCTTACAGATGTTATTAAAATGTTAAATACACACTGTTTTATCATATGTGTAAAAACATATTTCATAATGATTATATCTGATTCCTCATCAACTGTTTTGTTAAAATTATCATACAAATTTATTTTCCCTGTTTTTGCAGTTTTGTAAGCTCTGTGAATCCGACTGCCCATGTGAAACGAGTGCCTCCAAGCCTAACTGTAAAATGTGCAAGGTATGTACAAACCAGTAACATGTATCTAAATACACCCGTAGGGAAAATACCCCTTGTTATACTGTCAAGGAAAATGTTGGCATTATAAAGAGGTTTTCATTGGTGATATGTCAGGGGAGATATGAAAAGTAATTGTTCAGAATAAAGAAGGATGTGAATTCAAGTTGAAAGAGTTTTGTGATTGGTAGCAAATCAAACCAGGGATATATTATATGGAGTTACATGTATACAAAAAAAAACAACATCTTTCTTATTCTATTACAGTATTTCCTCTGTTTTGGTCTTGTAGTATTGATATCTTAGTTTGATTCAATTAAAGTTAGTCAACCTAATTAATGACATAACGTCACACTACCACGATTGGTACACTACCCAAATTGGTACACCTTCAGAAAATGGTTCGAATTGTATTTTAAAATTAAATTTGAACATTTTTCTTTGACAGTATAAAAAAAAGAGATATTTATCAGCATTTCAACCAAATAGTTTTGTTTTCATGAACATTTTAAAAACTACACGGTGACTTCAACGTAAACATATCAGAAAATCAGTAAAAATGACGTATGTCGACAAACATTTGGAGGATTTTGAAAGGGTTAAATAAAAGCATGTTTAAATGTTGATTTCTAGTCCTTATAACCTGATAATATAAAAGTGTATATATACAATTGTAGTTCAGTTTGGTATTTATAAAAGCAATATATTTTGTTGCAATCGGAACATCAACTAGTAGAAATAATTTTCATAGCCTGTGATATGGGGTACCAATTTAGGTACTAATCACGACCGAAAAACGGCCGAAATCTCACTGCGAGTTAAGTGTTCTATTTTCAAAAACAAGTTACTTAGAGTTAAAACATTTTCTGAAAATGAACCACCATAGCTAGTCTTTGTCTAGAATCAAGAAACATTCCAGATACAAGATCAGAATTTTTAAATATCCCTGAAAAACTGTCAAAATTGTACCAATTGTGGTAGCGTGACGTTACATACAATATCTTTGGTGTTGAAGAACTAGCTTTCTGAATTTATAGATCATTCTCTTGATGAGTATGACATGTGCCAGAGCATGTGGCTGAGGTGAAGGGGAGGTCACTCAGACATTAGCTTGAGGGATCTGTGAATGTGACAGACTGATTTGTTAACTGTGACAGACATAAGCTTGATGGATTTGTGAATGTGACAGACTGATTTGTTAACTGTGACAGACATAAGCTTGATGAATTCGTGAATGTGGCTGACTGATTCCTTAACTGTGACAGACATAAGCTTGATGAATTCGTGAATATGGCTGACTGATTTGTTAACTGTGACAGACATAAGCTTGATGGATTCGTGAATGTGGCTGACTGATTTGTTAACTGTGACAGACATTAGCTTGATGGATTTGTGGCAGACTGATATATTAACTGTGTGAACATTAGCTTGACTGATTCATGGATGCGGCAGACAGATTTATTAACTGGATTCTATATATTATTTCAGTACTGTAAATTCTGCTACCTATGCTCGGCAGTATGTGATACAGTATGTCAACCAGGTAAGAGGAAATGTTGCCTAATTTAACAAAACGTTTTTGTTGTACATATAAAATAACATAAGCATTTTCTGTATTCTATAAGTATTTTAATATGAATTCTAGTTGTTTCTGTACTTGAATAGGATGCTTTGATATGTTTTTGTAAAGAAAGAAAATACTGTAAGGATCTTGAAAAATAAAATCAGCAACACACAGGACACAAAAAGCAAACAAAGTACAAAGTAAATTTATCTAACGCAAAAAATCATATTAAAATAACCAAACATCAATTGGGTGTACCGAAAAGTCTTAAACAAGTATGGAAACATGTATATCTGTACCAAAACGACAGAGTACCAAAACGTCTGTACCCTAACTCCTATAATATCTACATTGGTGTATTAAATCATATCTAACCAACAGTTCAACACCCTGGAAGTGTTGTTCATGTTAATATCTAAAATAAGGTTGAGGATATTTACATTTTGATGGTCATGATGTAAAATGCATCGTTTCCAAACAAAGCTTGCATAAAATTTAATATAGATCCAATGTAAGTAAAGTATTACCGGAGAAAAAAATAGCTTTGTAGAAATTAGAATGTACAATTGGTTATATTTCCATGACAACATATTTTGAAAATATTTGGTACAGTTCAGATGGTTGTTGATACCTGTGTTTCTAGCTTATTTAAATTTGGTTTGCCATATACACGTAAATAGAAATAATTATAACTTGGTGACATATTTACATGTACATATCCTACATGCTTGTTTAAATTGAAAGTAAAAGGTAACTTTAATTTGATCCCATCAGGTGGCGTTTTAGACACTGTGTCGTCAGCTATAGTAAGGTGAGTCGAGTACAGAGATTTGTATGATATGTAACAGAGGACAACACTCGATCCAGTCCAGTTCTGATATAATTATTATTTATTGTTTCTTCGTGTGCATTCATGTGCACCTAGATCTTCTATGCAATATATTTAGACCAAGTAAAGTTACCTATCATTGTTTTTATCCATAAGAATTGATAGTTATATTTGCTGTATTGATTACACAACAAATAATTTAAGTGAGGTACCAGGTAAAGAACTAAGACAAAATGATGCATGCTTTGAAAGGATGTCTTTTTGATATTGATTGAAAATGCAAAATCTCAAACCAGTTTCCATTTCATTGTTATGATGCCAACAATCCAATGACCCTCCTCATATATCACCAAAGACTTGCTGATAAAATTTTGAGTATAACCATTTTTGCTCTAGTTTTTCTAATGATTAACACTTAAATATCCTTGCTGTTTTGTCTTGCAGTGCTCTTCCTATCCACAACAAGGAAGAGATAGACAAGGATTTAGACACAGTACAGGACTGGATGCAGAAGGAGAAGAAAGATGAGTTGTAACAATGTCATCGCCTAGGAAACCATTCCCTCACTGTGTTAGAGTGCTGCCCTTTTACCTCAGTGTTCACCTTGACCTTTCACCTGTGATCATTGAACCAGAATGAATGTTTGGGTGGTCAATTAATGATTAAAGTATGACAATGACCATGATTGATAGTAATCACAACTATGATAGAAAATGTTCCTCATAGTCAATCAGATATTAATGAGATGTAATTATTCTTTAATTACGTAATTTATTAGATTCATTTGGAGTGGCTGAGGTTCCATTTTATCAAAAAGGGCGAAAGCAAATATTGTTCACACTGAAAAGTGCTTTTTTTCATGCTCAAGAATATCAATTTATAATTTTTCTTATAGGGGTTATGAGCCGTAAGAATTGCAATAACATCAGGATCATAGTTCAAAATAAACTGTTGGTTCTTGGATACGTAGATGAGAAAATCATTATTTTTTTTTGAACTTTATATATCAATATCAGAGTTTTTCTACTCAAGTTCTAGTAAGCCCTTTGGATGGAGATTGGCATTTACTGATGTCTTTTTGAAAATTCAAAACATTGAATGCATGAGATGTAATGTTAGTTTAACATTTTAATTGTTAAGGACATTTCTGGACATAGGGTCGAAAAAGGAAGTTGCCCAATGTGGTCAAGGCTCAATATATACAATATATGATGGTTGAGGATCTTTTAATGAATCTGCTGTTATACAAGCCCATGGACCTCTTTTTGTCGGTACAGAATCTTTCATCTTTGGTAGTTAATGTAAAGAAGCATCGACTTGCCATTAGTATTATACTGTTGTGTGAATGTATCCGGAGTAAATAGTATTATACTTATCTGAATGTTGTGTGGTGCAGTGGTATACTTGTGAGAACTGTAATGTTTAACAACCTAAGATGTTTTCATATTTGTCATACTCATAATAAGATTCTTCCATTTAGATATAGGATTTGTTTTTTACCTTCCACCCTGAAACTGATCTGTTTTGGAAAAATAATGTTCCGGTCAGAATTTGATATTTGAGAAACAAGATACTTGATGCATTATTTGGAAATGTTTTGTCCTGTCTGAACAAGGAATGTTTTCGGAGCATTCCCTCATGTTAATCATTACCTTGATATTGATTTACATATAGACCCAGGTATCCATCGTTGTTTGATTTCTCTGCTCAGTAGTCTTCCTTCCTGAAATTGATACATTGTTTTTACTCGTGTACCAGTGTTTGCATTTCTTATATTTGAATAAAAGACTTGCATATTTTAGGAATGAACATGAGATTTTCCAATATTGGATTGGACTTTGTGGCAAAAACTAAAAATATTAATTAACCATGTAATTCAAGTTTCAATACTCTTACCCATGGATCCTTCTTGTGATTGTTCAGGAAATAATTCTTTGGAAAAGGACTTTTTTTATGGATTTCTGTTTAACTGTTTCGAAATTCCAGGGGGAGGGGGTCGTGCTTTCATATATTTTTGGCACCCCTGGAATATGTCATGATGAAATCAAAGGCTCTGTAAGTCCCACTTTGTGGATGATAAAAGAAACTCACCGCAACATAACAGAAGAATTGATTGGCTTTGAAATTGGGTGTCAATTCTCCGAAATGTTTAAAAGACATGAATCAGCTTATAGAGATTTGTCAGTTTTTTTTACCTGAAACCAACGAATAGCCAGCCACCGGTCTTCAATTTTGTCGTTACATATTCAAGAAAAAACCCTGAAATTTAAGAATACTGTATATCTGACTGAGAGAAGTGACGAGCATCTGTGTATAGAAAATGAGAATATTGTTATTAAGCATACACATGTACACGTATATTTAAGCAGGAATTTTTTAATTGTTTTTTTTGTCAATTTGCCTTTTTTTTTTTTCATTGCTTTTATACCAACACTTTACACTTCAGTGTTAGTGATTGTCATTGTAAACTGTCATTATATTACCCTCGTTGTAAAGAACTTTTACAAAATATCCTGAGATTGTATTATTTTGATAGTCATTTGTATTGTAAGGTCAGGCGGAATTGGACATGAATATATTACATGGTAATAAGTGGACCAAATCAGTAACATATATCAATCATATAACATACGAACATTGAACATTTCTTTCCCACTTGATTCACGAGGTGCAGTCTTTCTTAATTGGATTTTAGAAGAAGAAAGAAATTCATGATCAAACTGTTTTACATGTATGTATGGGAATTTCCATTGACTCTATCAAATGTAAATAGATTCAGGCACAATGTTTGATTTCAATACATTTGAAAATATCGGGTAACAAATAGAAAAGAAAAAAAAGAAAAGAAAAAAAAAATCGCCAAAAAACTGAAATAAACAACAATGAAAAAAAGGTTGAAAGTACTGTTTTAGTCTGGAAGAAAAACTTGCCTCCTCATAAAAATTTTGCCGCAGTGATTATGAATGAACAAAAGAAACACTATGATCAAATTTAAATGTAAACATTTTTTATAAAATCTTGTGCAGTTTGGAAGCTGAATGAGACAAAGGTAAAGGGAACAATGATCATTACCATTGTGGCTTCCATGAAATATATTTCTTTTTCTACAAAAGTGTTCCATATAAATCACATCTTGTGATGCACTTTACAGAACTACAGTTGTTGAAAATTTAGAGATACAGATAAGAATACATTGATAAGGGAAATAACTCCTTTGTTGTTTCATATCCCATGTGAAAGGGAGACTACTCAAAGTCTGAAAATAAGTCAAAAGTGGAACTCTTCTTTGTGATTAAAAATGATGCAGTAGTATACTGTACCTGAACGTTTGATCACGTAACAGGGAACAGACATCTATTGATATCAAAATTCTTTACAATGTAATTCTGTTTAATCTTGGAATCTTCAGTAATGATGTTGCACTCATTCACCCCTGAAATTTCATGATGAACTATTCCAGCCTTTGAATTGGAGGAGTTCAAATGGATTTTCAGGGGTGAATGAGTTAGTAAGTATCTTTTTAACCTTTCCACACCTCAGTTCTGTAATGAATGAGTGCTATCTATGCTGAGCGACCCTACCGTTATGTTATGTAGCTTCAGGCTCTACATCAGTAACATTTATTCTGATGCAAGGGTTAGTCTGAAATTATAGAATTACATCCCAACGAAGTTTTAACCATACAGCATTGAGAATGTGTACAATCAAAACTGATGTAGTTTTGTTTCAGTATGATAGATTTTTTTTTTTTATCTTTTACAAGAATTCTTTTGATTTCTAACCCAAATTACACGAAGGAAAGATACCAGAACATTCCATTACTTTTAATCATTCAATTAAACATCTATTTATTTCACGAATGTATTACCAAATATTGTAATTTCATACTTTTGTTGATTTATTTTGCACATGAACTACAAATCAAGAAATTAAAAGTTTTTTTCCCCAAATCCTCAAGGAAATTCTAGTTTTTATTGGTGTACAACTTAAATACCAGAGGGTAAGAAATAACCTCGGCCTATATTCCAGGTCACAGAGTTCAAATCTGTTAAAACACTGCAAGAACTTTTTCTGAAGGTCCAGAAGGCCTGAAGAAATAATGAATGTCTAGCAGCTTCCTTGCATGGAATGCTACAATGTTCTGGAAAAATGGCCTTGACCCGTATTCAAAGGCTCATGGGTCAAAAAAAATAAAAAACTTTTTTTTTTTTATAACACAAACAAACCTTGAGACATTGTGTATGGCCAGTGGCTTGCTGGCAGCAAGTGGTACAATGTTTAAGAAAAGATATTGACCTATATCCAATGTCATAGGGGTGGAATCTGTTAAAACACTCAAAAATCTTTTTCTGAAGATGTAAAATGACTATAGTCATGATTACGCCCAGCAGCCTGCTAGCATGGAGTGTACAAAGTTTGGAAAAGAAATGATGACTTATTTAAAGACAATACACCTGTCAAAATAAAAAAGAACTTTTACAATTATGAGGCAAATGGCAAAATCCAAGATGCCTGATTTGTTTTTCTGACCAGTCTCAAAATGAAACATATGTACCACTACAGACCAACAGGAACCTATGTACGAAATTTTAGAAATATCTGTCAAGTACTTCCTGAGAACAAGTGATAACAAGAATGGTTTATGTATGGACCACGGACAGAAGGTGATTTGAACAGCCATCATCTGATGATGGTGGCCAAAAAGATCAGAAATTTTACTTCAACTTTTATCGCTGCCATCCTTACAGATAATAGCATCGATCTGCTAAATATGACAGCAACAAAATATCTGTGTTTACTTTGATCATTTCCGCAATATGTACCTTTAATCCTGACGCAACAGTGCGTAGTTCCGCCAATCAAGCGAAAAATAAATTAAAAAAAATACACAAAAACTTCAGCAGAAATTAATTAAATGATTTATTCAATTGTTGACAACTCTGGTGTTAAAAGATCAATGTGAACTACATAATTAATCAGTCAGACTTTGTCAACGGTGAACAATGGTAGCACTTAAAATGTCATCAATCAAACACAGAATTTACAATGGCATAGGGAACATAGGGAAAATAAAATGATATGGCTCAGGGAGGTAAACAGAATAATGCTATGAAATTAAAACTTATACACAATAAACCCTATACAATCTAGTCCTCTAGATCTATTAATAATAATTAAAAGAAAAAACTTGAGACTATCTTCTGGACCTGAAAATCATTTGGGGAAAATGCTAGATATTATAATTCAAGTGAAAAAATAATATCATATCATACATTTCAGAGAACAAAATCAGTGTAACAATACTGTTAATCAAATCAACTTATAATGTACAGTGTCAATCTTACTTCAAACCTGTCTCACTAGCATACCACATTTAAACTGTCTCCTAATGATTTTCATAAAAAGATTTAGGCTCATCCTTGTTAGAATATTATAATGTTTGTTGTATATTTCATTGAGAAGAAATGTAAACACAGATACAAGACAAATAGAGAGGCCATCAAGTTAGACCTTTCTAAGTACTCTCCCATAAATTATGGAGAAAAAACCCCAAAAGTATTAACCAACATTTTTAGACTTGGTCATAATGTGTGCAGAAAAGAAAGCTATTTAACATTAAGATGAATGCAAGACAATAATCTAATGAATAATATCAAAAAAATATTTTTGAATTCAAAAGTGTTCACGTTTTGAACCATTACATGTGACAATAGCACAGGTACCCTTTGTTTTACTGTAATATGTCATGTGCCTGTCACATTGTCATGCACATAATTATGATGACTGGAAATATTATGCTAGCCAGATAAGATGACCTATTGAGTGTGTATATAGTGATACACCTGTCTAATCTGACACCCTGTGGAATCAATCAAATTGGATTGATTAGTTTGAACACACAAGACTTGTTTGGTATTTTTTTATAAGAAATATGGGAACAACTGTACATCTTTGTGACAGCATGTCAGAATACTCAGAGGTCAGATTAGCCAGGTTTTACTGCATATCAAATACAATTAGGGTTACATTGGTCAAAGTCATATGCTGTATAAATTAATTCTTGGTACATTCGCATGATATATTTCAATGAAAAATTTTCCTGCCTCTGAATACATGCAGTTTCCTATAAATAATGATTTTACCACCAAAACAAAAAATAAATATGACATTCTGAAACTTAAAACAAAAAATTACGTTTTTGGAGACAAAATATTTGATAAAAGTTCCAGAAAACTGCTTGAAGATTATTATATATAAAGTCCTACATGATTTATACCCTACAAATGTGTTGTGACTAGACAAAACTGACGTATAAAAAATGTTGAGATTCAAATTAATGTCCAACATAATTAGATATTGCACAATAACAATGTAGAAAATGGACCAAGTATCTCCAAGAAATCTCAAACTGCACAACTCCATAATTGTGCTAGTAAATGATGTATATTTCCCATCTCTATTTCAGTAAATGATGTATATTTCCCATCTCTATTTCAGTAAATGATGTATATTTCCCATCTCTATTTCAGTAAATGATGTATATTTCCCATCTCTATTTCAGTAAATGATGTATATTTCCCATCTCTATTTCATCAATGTTAAGGCTACTCTGTGAATATGATATATATAAACCCTACGTGTGCGTACTTTTCCAAAGATGAATTCAGGATCAGCTCATAAAAACATTTTGTTTTTTTCAAATTCAAAGTTTTACCCAGGGTTACTAACTAACTATTTGAAAGCATCAAAATAGTTCAAAACTTCAAGCTTTATCAACTTTGTGTTGTGGTACATTCTGTGTCTCCATGTTTATCCTAACAGGTCTAGTATGCAATGAATATGTAGGAACTATCTTAAACTTAAAGTTTCTCATTGTTAAAAGTTCCCTTTACACAATCTTATCTTAGCAATATATACACATGTATGTGTGTGATGGCTTTGCACAGATAATGTTTTATACTGTCAAAGTGAATATTTGTGTGTGTGTAAAATTTCATAATACTGCTCAGTAGTACTGGCATGCATGGTTAAATGCATGAAAAGAAAAGAGAATTTTCACACCACTTAAATTTCCACTCTAGCATTATTAAATGAAATGAAGATTAGATTGGTCCCGTATCCGTACGCCATCATTAACAGTATAAATACAGGGTACGTAGGCATAGTCCACTGGTCGTGGTGAATGAAATATTAACATTGATGCCCTAACGTGCTGTTGATATTACTTGGAATACACTGGTCCCTCTTTATGCGACCACCCCCTTAATCACTAGTGTATTATACGGATATGATACAAGCAAACATTTGTACAGGGCATATATACATATATAAACATGTACAGTGTATATACACATAAAATTGATATACATTTTCTATGAAAAGGAACTATAATACAAATTTACCTACAGCTTTCCTACAAGGGCTGGATTTTACTGTTTTACAGAAAAAGGGTACCATTTTACAACAAGGAGTAAGATCTCTTATATATAGAAGATTAAATGACTTAAAAGCATTTTTCTGGCACAGAAATACTTCCCTTGTCAAAATATTCACCTCTCATTTTGATGCTTTGCCCTTATGATTCCTGGATAGAAACACTGGTAAAAATCAGGATTGGTATTTTATTGATCCTGTGACCAAAATAGCTTGTTGTTTAAAAATCAGGATTGGTATTGTATTGATCCTGTGACCAAAATAGCTTGTTTTTTATTTATTTTTTCAAATTTTAAGTATTCAAATTGTTGATGACTAGAACTCTGTTAAATGCATCATAAGATGGGATTTAAACGACTTAAACAAATATTTGATGATAGTCACAATGTTAGTATATTTTAACTTCATGGTACTCTATATTTATATGCTTAAAACAGCATATATGTTACAGCTGTGAATCGATTAAGTAGTTTTACATTCAATATATATCCAAATGACACAGCAGCTGCTGTAATTTTTGTATAATGTATATTAGACAAAATCATTTACCCACAAAGCGGGTAGGAATGCTAAACTTGCATGAAACGATTATTTCAAAATGGGTGATTTTTTTCTGTCAAATGCATTTCTGTGTTCACATGAAGTAAAGATGTAGTCCACAATCATCAAAGGAATGAACTATTGAGTTTGGATAGATCAAACTGTACAAATATAGTCCTCATAATTTATACAATAAAAACATGCACAGAACAAATTATTACTATATACAGTCATATTTTGTCATGTATCAAGGAATTTTGTCATGAACATCAGATTCTGTAACAAATTTGGCTGAAGTAAATGGATAAAACCACGGACTTCGATAGTCTAATTCCGTGCTAAAACTTAATGTTTTCACCTTAACAGCAAGACAATTTGCTAGTTGGAAAATCTCAAAGCTCGTCAATATGTTCAACATCTTTTCATTTTGTGACATTTACCACGTGCATTTGAGATTTGCCAAACAACAACGTAGTCCGATAGTTTAAGTTGAACAATATGGAGTTAAATTGACCAGTGTCAAGACTAATAAAAGTAAGGGGTAAAATAAGACATAAATCACTGATTCTGGCCCATTTTATACAGCAAGCCCCTATCATTTTGAGAGTCAAAAGCCATTTTAGGAGGTCATACACCCCCATATGAAGGTATTAAACTGAAACCCTAAACTCTAAAACACTATTTATTTCTCAGGTCCCTTTATCTTATAAAGTGAATCCATTTTTTCAATTTGTATGTATTGAAAACTATTATGAAAGGATTTTACAGTTGGTTTTCAGAAGATGTAAAGTAGATTAAACATTTGAAGTGAAATTATCAGCTGTAAAGACATTTAAAGCTATTAACTGAATTTTCAAATTCCATTCTATAAATAGAGCTACACGAACCCGGTACAATTAAATACAAAAATAATGGTCTCAGGAGTCCTTCTTATGTAAAAGGGAAAATGAAAAAAATACAAGCTAAGAAAATATTGGCAGTAAACTACATTGCACAGAAAAGAAAAGTTTACAATGACGAAAATCCTTTCATGAATGTCAAGTGATAGCACCTTAAGTCTGACAATATCCATTTGAATATTAAACTACTTTTCCTAACTACCAAAAAATGGATTTCAATATTTTCAGAAAATAAATGTATACCCCTGAGTAACAAAAATACACTCTAAATTTACCTAACATGAAGAAAATGCCAAGAAAATGAAAGTGCCATCTATGACAGGTATGATTGCTAAACTGTCCAATGAATTCTGAGACACGGCCTAAGGGACACATTTTCATATCTTGACTTGAGAATAACAAGCACTGATAAATAAAATGAACTAGATTCAAAGATACTTAAAGACAGATAAAATATATCGGAAGATGTCTCATATACAACGTCAGAGTATACTTATTGAATCTTTTGTTCTGTTGTCATTATTTATATGGTCAAACAATATAAACAGACATGCGGTTGTCACCATGGTCAAATAAATCATAACTGGTTCCCAATATAGAAGGTATAAGAACCCTGCTGTTGGTCGTTAGATTGATGTCAAGGATTCTCATCTCAATCGTCACATAAGAACTAATGACATGACAACCTCGGAAGTGTTCTGCTGACTGTATGTATATAGAGACACATTTATTTGTCAATAACTTGACATAGCAACTTGTGTTTTAAAAACTGTGATGGAATTTTTTCCACATGACTAAAGGATGATCATTTTCTCACCTGTTTCTGAAATGTCACTCCCACAATTGTCTGTTTGCATTTAAGACTAAAAGTATGAATCACTACACTAAAAAAAAGAATGGGTGCATTTGTCTTTTTCTTGTTTGCAGCAGAAATGAATTTCGCAAATGTTGTACTATGGAGAAAAAACACCTGATGTATAATGTATTATATTTCTCTTCATATGGTGTAGGAAATGTAAATATAACTGAAACCTCTAGAATTCCGAATGGTAAAAAAATGAGAATGATTATTTTCTTCTACCATATATCCGCCATCAATGGAACAAGTTCAATGCATATTGCCTTCTACTAAAATACTCACAAGTACATATCAGTTTTATCAAAAAAACTTTTACACTATATACACGGAAATGTATTTTTTCTTTTTCTCATTTTTAAAATAAAACTTAATATTGATATAACATACAAAGATATTTATATATATAATATATATAGAAGCAACTAAATAAAAGCAAAAAATGTTTTTACAGTTGAACAGTTAGCAGCACAAGCAATAAATACTACAACAACAGACCTTACAGACCAGCAGCAAACAAATTCATCAAAATAAGTGTGCCCTTATTAAAACAAGAGGCCCATGGGCCTAAACGGTCACCTGAGTCTACAGTATTTATTTTTGTTGTTGAAATATGTACCAATTTGAGTAAAAAATAGTATAATGTTAACTTAACTTTGTCAGGACCATGAGCTGATCATTCCTAGACCAATTTTAAGTGAGATCGGCCTATTAGAACTTAGTAGCAAAATAGCGGCCATGGCAGCCAAATTGTATTTCTGATTGACCCGAAAAATAACAACACTTTGTCAGGACCATGATTCGATCATTCCTACAAAGTTTCAGTTCAATCGGCCAAGTAGATCTTTACTTTAAGTTTGAAATAGTTTTTCAAAATGGCAGCCGTGGTGGCCATATTGGATTTCTGA